>NW_024751366.1:62500-227500 GCF_018991925.1 Homarus americanus
AGGATAATTACAGATAGGAGGGAAGAGAGACACAAAGAGAAAATAAATTTAGATAGAGAAAGAGACAAAGGAGAAATTAAGAAGGAAGAAAGAAAAAAGAAAGATATGAGAAACAAAAAGAGAGAAGATATAAAAGAGAGAATAAATTTAGTTGAGAATAAGCAAGACAAGGAAAATTAAAATGAAAGACAAAGTAAAAAAGATTGTGTAAGAGAGAGAGAGAGAGAGAGAGAGAGAGATAGAGAGATGAGAAGAAGAATATCACGAGAGAAAGGGAGAATAAGATAGATCAAAAGGAAGACACCTATGAAAGTGAAAAAGAACAGGAAGAAAAATTATAAATGAAAGACACAAAGAGACGGAAAACAAGTAATAGAGAATGGTGGATAAGAAAGAGGTGAATTAAAGGTCTTTCTTCATGACTCTTCTCTATTTTCTGTGGTAATTTTTAATCTATATTTATAACACATCTTAATTAGAACTGAATACCTGCACACTGTTATAAATCACTGTTGAGAAAAAGTACAAGATTTTTCTCATCACTGATTTACAACAGTTCAAAATAATGTCATCAAACGCCTAACAACTCACAAACGTAAAATAGTCCCTTTGTTTTCTACTAACTTCAATTTCTCGCGTCTTAAGTCAAACAATCAACCAACTATTATATTAACATTAAGTAAATAACCAACTTGAACATTATAAACAATTGTATAATGCACAGTAGTATATTAATGCACAGTAATATATTAATGCACAGTACTATATTATTGCACATTGATACAATAGAGTACAGTGAAACATTCCATCACTATAACATTTAAATGTTATACACATACCAGCTGTGACCCCCGACCTTTGACACGCCCGCCCAGGTCAGGTGATATCGGGGCGTCCGTGTACGTGTGGAGTTTTCGGCCAATTATCATCAGTGACAGAAGTTATGGAACGAGAGGAAAAGTTTACACGGGGGTGATGGTGTGAGGGGAATTTAGAGAGAGTCTAGGAGAATTTAGGGAGAGTCTAGGGGAATTTTTATGGTCTAGGTGGAATTTAGGGAGAGCCTATGTAAATATAAGGAGAGTCTGGGGGAATTTAGGGAGGGTACAGGGGAATTTAGTGAGGGTTCCGAGAAATTTAGGGAGAGTTCGTGGAAATTTAGGGAGACTCCAGGGAAATTTAGGGAGAATCTAGAGGAATTTGGGAAAATCTAGGGGAATTTAGGGAGAGTCTAGAGAAATTTTGGGAGTGTCGACGGGAAATTAGGGAGAGTCGAACAGAATCAAGGACGGTTGAATAAAAATTAATATAAACTTCTTATCGAGATTATTACCAATATGCAAATGACTTATTAAAACTTCCATTAATATAACTTAGAAATATATGAGTTTGAGCTTAGGTGAACTGGCCATCGTAATAAGATATCGTAAAGGTGAATATCGTAGCTGAGTATTGTAAGTGAGTCAGTATAAAAGTGGACATCGTAATAGGATATCGTAAAGGTGAGGATTTCTGATGGATATTGTAGATACGTCAATAGAATTTCTCTCCAGTAAAGTCGGGATTCATGTGTGTGTGTGTATGTGTGTGTGTGTGTATGTGTGTGTGTGTGTAACAGACAGACAGATAGAGACATAGGACATCCAATCTCCAGGTCACTATTCGGAATATTGGGGGAAATGCTCGAACATTGTTGTTGCCTAACCTAATCAACTTAACTGGCACTGAAGTACTAATCGGTGTTAGGTTAGGTTAGGTTAGGTTAGGTTAGGTTAGGAGGAGGAGAATGGAAGAGCTGGGGGGGAGGAGGTGGGGCATGGAGAGCTGGGGAGGGTGGAGGAGGAGAAGGTAGGGGAGGGAGGGGAGAAGACAAGCAATGGAGTAGGGAGAGAGGTGGGGGTGGGGAGGGGTCAGGTGGGGAGGAGTAGGGAAGAAAAGTAAGGGGAGGCAAGAGGGAAAGGGAATGCAAAGGAGGAAGGGAAGACAACATTGAGGGGATGGAAGAAAGGAGAGAGATGAAAGGAAGGACGGGGAAGAAGAGAAGGAAAGAGGAGAGGAGGAGGAGAGGAGAGAGAGACAAGAGATGGAAAAAAGTAGAGAAAAGGGGAAGAGAACAGGGGAGGAAGGTAAAAGGGGGGGACAGAAGAAATGACTGGAAGATGGAAAGGGGGTTAGAGAGGAGGGGAGAGGGGAGGGGGAGGGGAAGATGAGGAGGGCAAGGGAGAGGAGAGGAGGGGAGAAAGAGAGGAGGGGGAAGATGAGGAGGAAGGGAGAGGAGGGGAGGGGGAAGATGAGAGGAAGGGAGAGGAGGGGAGGGGAAGATGAGGGGAGGAAGGAGAGGGGAGGGGTACCTCTTGCTTTTACACTTTTCAGCTCAAAATTCTCAGCAAGGTGGAAAAATCTGTTGTTGGTTGGATGTTCAGGAGGGAGAGAGGAGAGAGAGAGAGAGAGAGAGAGAGAGAGAGAGAGAGAGAGAGAGAGAGAGAGAGCTATGTTACCTGTGTCCACACCAACAGGTAAAGCCAATTATCTCCTCAGGTGTTGGTATAGGATAAAGTATCACTATTGTCTGACTCCGTGATTGAGTGGTCGACTTCACCTCACGCATGTATGATCTGGGGTTCGAATCTCTCTCTCTCTCTCTCTCTCTCTCTCTCTCTCTCTCTCTCTCTCTCTCTCTCAACAATATAATTCGCACACTATCGAAAAAACTTGTCAACGGTGGAACTCGTGGTGATGGTGAACTAACCCGCCCTTACCAGCTGAGCCACAGACCACGCTATGTAAAAAAAAACATCCTCATACCCTCAGAAAAACAAACATCCAACAGTCAAGTAAAGAGGAGCAGGCGTAAATAAATATTGTCCTTGTAATTTAACCCCTGATGTCAACATGTTTTCGTTCGTGTGAGAATTGTAGTGTCAGATATCTCGTGATTGTTGGAAATGAAGCCTCTGTGGTAGCTGGCAGAGGTGGGGGAAATGGGAGAGGGGTGAGGGATAAAATGGGATAGGTGGGAGGAAGGAATAGTTAGGGAAGGGGAAAGAATAGGTGGGAGGGGGAAGGAATAGGTGAGAGGGGGGAGGAGGAAGGTGAGAGGGGAAAGGAATAGGTGGAAGGGTAGAGAGGGTGAGGAGGAGGGGGGAAGGGGAAAGAGGTGAGGGAGCAAGACAAACAATTAAGATAGTTGTGTCAACATAGACTGATAACACGTTGCATTGAACCGTGGGAACATAGAGAACTGTATTGACCTGGCCAGAGAGAGAGAGAGAGAGAGAGAGAGGGAGAGAGGGAGAGAGAGAGAGAGAGACTGATAATAAAAAGCTGGAGTGAAAGAGAGAGATGGAGAGAATAAAGAGAGATATAGCAAGGGAAAAGATAAATTGAGACAGAAAGAGGCAAAAAAGATAAAAAAAACAGAGAGAGAGAGAAAGGCGAGGACCATGACAACACGTCGCATTAAGCTTGACTCTTCACCATCTCTCAAGAAAGAACAAAATATACGTGACGCCTGAGAGATAAATGAACACCGTCTCTCTCTCTCTCTCTCTCTCTCACGTCAGGGGATCTCGTGTCTCTTTTGGTCTCGTCAGGTCAACAACAGAGAGATAGATGTTATTTTACACACACACACACACACACACACACACACACACACACACACACAGGAACAACATAATCTAAAGCCATTCTATTTGTGTCCCGGCAGAAGATTAAGACGAGCAAATTAGTGAACGAGATGTTAAAACTTTTCTCATAGTCAAACTCACTTTCCTACCGTGAGAGAGTCGTTTGACAATGTGTGTGTGTGTGTGTGTGTGTATGTCATGTGTGTGTATCTTTCTCTCAAAGAATGTATTTTATCAAGGGTATATTATATTTGCTCTGATGCGAGGAGATTAGTTAAGGTTTCTTTCATGGGTTGTGGGTAAGGAGGAGAGGGAGAGAGAGAGAGAGAGAGAGAGATGTAGGAGGGAGATAGGGTGAAATAGAGAGAGAGGAAGATGGAGAGATAGATGATGCAAGGAAAGATGCAGGAGAAAGTTGGAGAGCAATGACGAGAGAGAGGGGTAGGGAGAGAGGGAGAGAGATATATAAAGATACGAAAGAGAGAGAAAGAGAGAGACATACACACACACACACATACACAGAGAAATAGAGAGAGAGAAAGACCTTTAAAAATATCGTGGTTTCTTAAGGATATAAGTTTTGATCCGGGGATTTACAGGGATTCTCTCGTGGAATGGGGCAGTGAGAGAGAGAGAGAGAGAGAGAGAGAGAGAGAGAGAGAGAGAGAGAGATAAAATATGTTAAAAGGAAAATAAAACTAAAGATCTATCTGTACTGTCGATAAATTAAGGAAGAACAATTTATAAAGAAAAATATCAATTCGTAAAGTATATACAGCAAACATTCATAACACTCTACGGCCAACATCCGCCAGATTTCACTATCATGTCTAAAGTTGTTTACCCAGCTGGTCATCATGGTGCCAGCCAGACGTATAACGCTTGTAAACATTTCTTAAAACACGTCATAACATTTCCTGCTAAACTTCACACTATTAACTAACGTTTTCTCTCTATTTTAATTAACTATTCATATATTATAATCCTATTTCTCGTTTTCTGTGTTGATTTATAAACGTAGGATCTGTGAAAATTGATAATGATGCGGTTTTTATTCACGGAAAGGACGTCAAAGTTTTCCATATCGGGAGGAGCTGCACTTGATAGCTGTTTTATCGCTTGACTTATCGCACCAGATTCCCGAGAGAGTGAGTTGGCGGCCATAACAGGGGGTGAATTTTTCCTCCTTCTCTTTCTTATTTATCAACACACACACACACACACACACACACACACACATACACAGCCATTCATTCCTCCTTATACTCTTATAAACGATGGTGGTCTGCTGTGGTTCCTCGTTTCAACAATAAACACACGAAAATCCCCTTTTATTCCCACCACTTCACACAAGCCATCGACAGCACGTCCTTCCCGCCCCGGACTCTCTCTCTCTCTCTCTCTCTCTCTCTCTCTCTCTCTCTCTCTCTCTCTCTCTCTCTCTCTCTCTTTAAATACTCAATAGTAATGGTCTTTTTTTTAGAGTAATTAGTAAGACGTGAGCGAAGTCTTGGAGTTGGCCTTTTGCTCTCTGAAGACTAAAGACATAACTTAAAACATCTAATGGAATGACAGAAAGAAAGAAAGAAAGAAAGAAAGAAAGAAAGAAAGAAAGAAAAAGAAAGATGTTACTCTAATAATCAGATGGATGGAAAGACAGGCAAGTATATAGACAGACAAATGTCACTCAAATAGACAGGTAGACAGTTGTATGATTAGAAAGATAGGTAAATAAACACCCGTCGTCAAATATACTTGTGAGGTGGGCCAGACAGGTGTGAGATGAGGCAGACAGGTGTGAGATGAGGCAGACAGGTGTGAGGTGGGCCAGACAGGTGTGAGATGAGGCAGACAGGTGTGAGATGAGACAGACGGGTGTGAGATGAGGTTGACAGGTGTGAGGTGAGGCAGACAGGTGTGAGATGAGGTGAGGTAGACAGGTGTGTAGAGACCCCAGGTGACGTGACACCGTAATGAACGATGTTATGACGATAAAGAAATGAAATGGTGGTGATATATAATGAAATTTGTTGTTGAAACTTAATAAAATGTGAGAAAGTGTCATGGTAATTTACTTTTATGGGTTGTGAAGTGTGTGTGTGTGTGTGTGTGTGTGTGTGTGTGTGTGTGTGTGTGTGTGTGTGTTTGTGTGTGGGTGGGTGAGAGAGAAACATGATAAATCCATATTCATCCAACACTGTACAGCACATTACCCACCCAGGTAAACTCATCCATCTCATCCATTACCAATTAACGAAAAAAAAACCAACTAACACGAAAATCCATCCAAGAAGCAATACCCATGTTACCACCATCAGCCAACCTCTCCACTCACCCACGGCCTCCTACCTATCCACCCACCGCCCCTCCTAACCCCCCCCCCTTCCCCTCCTTCCCACCCGCCTCTAAATTTTCATAATTATCAAATTTTCTCAATGGCTTTTCGCATTTTCTCAAATCTTTTCAATTACGCCAGAAAGTCGTCGTCACTTCCCCCATCCCCTGTCATTCATTATTAGGTGTCATCTAAGTTATGTCTCACTTTCTCTCTTTCTTTCTTTTTCTCCTTCTCTCCTTCTCCTCCTCCCTTTTCTCTTCTGTTCTCCTTTTTCTCTTCCTCCTTCTCCTCTTCTCCTTCGTCTATATTAAGAGAAGTCGTCTGTGGCGTCATTTATCATAGTCTCCGGCTGTCTGTATATGTTGAATAAATTTAACCATGGTCCATTCTTACCATGAGAGAGAGAGAGAGAGAAAGAGAGAGAGAGAGAGAGAGAGAGAGGATCAACTCAGCCTATCCAAAAAACTGTCGTAACAACATCGACCTCTGACATGACCCATGACATACACCCCTGACATAACCTCCTACATAAACCCCAGACATAATACAGCTTAAAACATTATTATGGCGATAATTGAGAAGAAAAAACAAATATTAATCAAACTGTAATTTACATATATACATAGAATATCTAAATATACGTATACATGATTTATATGAATATGATAATAATAAACGGAGGTCAAAAGGCCACGGGGTTGGGAAGGTGTAAGGAGAGTGACATCTGTATCAAGTGGTCTGTGTGTTATTAAAAACCTCATCTCCTGGTGGGTGGTAAAGAACGCTACCTGGGTCTCTACTTCCCTCTCTCCATCCTTCCCCTTTACACCCTCCCCCCAGTCCTCCTAGCATACACCCCCATTCACCCCTTCTCTTCCTAGCACACCCCCATCAACCCCTTCTCTTCCTAGCACACCCCCATCCACCCCTTCTCTTCCTAGTACACCCCTTTCTCTTCTAGCACACCCCACCCACCTTCAACTTCCTAGCACACCCCACATCCACCTTCTCTTCCCTAGCACACCCCCCATCAACCCCTTCACTTCCTTTACCCCCACCCACCCCTAACTCCCTCTAGCACACCCCCTCCCACCACCACATGTTCATCCCCCCCCTCTTCCCCCCCCTCCCACTCATCCCTCCTTTCTTGCAAGGGGATTTGGGACATCTATAATGTCATTGGGAACACGCTCTCTCTCTCTCTCTCTCTCTCTCTCTCTCTCTCTCTCTCTCTCTCTCTCTCTCTCTTTATTACCTCACCTGGGAAGAGAGAGAAAGAGAGAGTGAGGAAGAGAAAGAAGAGAAACAGAGACAAAGGGACAAGGGAAAAGAGAGAGTGTGAAAGAAAGACAGGGGTAAGGGGAAAAGAGAGAGAGAGAGAGAGGGACAAGGAACGAGAGAGAGAAAAAAGCAAGGGGAAAGAGAAAAGAAAGAAAAAGAGAGAGAGAGAGAGAATAGTGTTAAGGTATCTGCCGTGATCCAGGCTTGATTGTTCAATAACCTGACACGTGTCCCTTAGCTCCACCAGCCTCCAGGAATACAGGACGTCCTTCCCTTACCTGTGGGGATGAGCGAACGTTTCTCCGTCACGGTAAAGACTCGGAGTAGTTTTAAAGCTATTTTTGACGTCAGTGTGTCAGACAGCTGCGTTTTTTCACATCTCCCGTTAATTTTCTTCCCGTCAACTTTTTTTTTTACATTTTCCGTCAATTTTCTTCACATCCTCCGTCAATTTGCTTTACATCTTCCGTCAATTTTCTTCACATCTTCTGTCAATTTACTTCACATCCTCCGTCATTTTTTTTCACATTTTCCGTCAATTTTATTCACATCCTCCGTCAATTTTTTCACATTTTCCGTCAATTTTCTTCATGTCTTCAGGTAACTTTTTTCACTTTCCGTCAAATTTTTTTCACATCCGTCAATTTTCTTCACATCTTCTGTCAATTTTCTTCACATCTCCCCTCAGTTTTCTTCTCTTTTTTTTTTGAACTGACGACTAATTGAGAATAAGCTTAGGACTCCATACCCAGATAGGATGTGTGAGTGTTTTGGGTTTTAATTATTCAGCTTAAACTCCAGCTTTTTTTTTCTTTTTTAGCCAAACTGCTGGATGTTTACCTAAAATGAGTGAGTTTTGTTAAGGTCGGGTCTTAATGGTCATTACGTAGAGCAGTTCAGTCATCTTTTGATTTTAATCGGATCATGTGAAGGTTTGTCAAATGGTTAAACATCGTTGCACTAAACTAAATTAATCTAACCCAAACAAACATTACCTAACATACAGTAATCTAATTTAACCTGGTCCTAATTTAACTTAATCTAACCGAGCCTAGTATAACGTAACACACACACACACACACACACGCACACACACACACGCACACGCGCACACGCACACACGAGTCAAGACAAGTACAGTAGTTATTTTAACGTAATATCAATACATAAAAATCGCTTAACCTACTTAATGACCTGGGAGTGTCTTCCAGGTGTGTATTACAGGTGTGTTTTACCGGTGTGTCTAACAGGTGTGTCTTACAGGTGTGTCTTACAGGTGTCTTACAGGTGTGTCTTACAGGTGTGTCTTACAGGTGTGTCTCGCAGGTTCGTTCCACAAAGGGTTCTGTTATGTGTTACGTTTCAATAGACCTCAATAATTGTGCAACCCGCTGTGTAATATTACCTTGTACAGTGCATCATGTTGTTGTTGTTGTTATTATTATTATTATTATTATTATTATTATTATTATTATTATTATTATTTTACTGTGTGTGTGTGTGCGTACAGTATAACAGCAGATAATAAGGTTAATTACCTAGATAAACCCAATTTACTGTCAGCGTGCGGCCACTCCCTGACCCCTGGGGTGAGAGACGCCGTTGCCATGGTTACTAAGACGCTTCCGAGTTGTCAGTTTGGCGAAAAAAAACAACAAAAATAAACCCACCCACGACTTGTTTTGTGATGACTCGACTAAACACCTCAGCCAGTTTACCTGTTTAAATGTCGTTCAAGGTAATGTTTATAACTCTCGATTAGGCTGTCATAAACATTCGTGGAAGATATCTATTAATAGAATATTATTGTGTAAATGTTTATCGATAATTTATTTTCTTTGTGGGTGGAGATAAGTTGTTATTATATATATATATATATATATATTATTGTATGTAATTAAGAGTATTTATGAGAGTTATGTTGTAATGGTCTCTCTCTCTCTCTCTCTCTCTCTCTACTCTCTCTCTCTCTCTCTCTCTCTCTCTCTCTCAGTGTCTCTACTTCCTCACCCCTCAGTACGTCGGCCTTTCCCTCCCTCCTCCCCCCTGTCCCTTCATTCTTCCTCCCCTCTCCCCTCTCTCTCCCCTCTCACCCCTCCCCTTCTTTCCTCCGCAGCCTTTCCTTCCCCCCTCTCTCGCCTCTCCACCCTCCATCCCCACATCCTTCTCTCTCATCCTAACCCCCATCCTTCCCTCTCAATTTTCAATCATTCTCCTTCTCCTTCCTCCCTCTTTCTCCTTTCCCTCCTCCCTCTAACATTTCTCTCCCCTTCTCTTCCCTTTCTCATTCTCTTTTAACTTTATGTCCCATCTCACTTCTATCACACACACACACACACACACACCCACACACACACACACACACACGCACACACACACGCGCAGCACCAAAACGCTTCACTTTACGAGTTCCTCCTCCATCATAAAACTCAAGGCCAAGGTCGATGAGCAGCCTACGCTCCCTCCCAGGCCTCTTGTATACAGCAACACAGCCACCAAGGCCCACTATACTGCAGCCAATGACATACTGCGCCATCACTGCCTACTGGTCCTGGTGCACAGCCGCTGTGTCTATCTGTATATGTCTATATCTATGTCTATCTGTCTATGTGTGGATGTACATGTCTGTGTCTATGTCTATATATTTGTCTGGGTGTATATGTCTGTGTCTGTTTCTGGATGCATATGTCTGTGTCTATGGCTGTCTGTTTGTCTGTGTTATATCTGTGTCTATGTTTGTGTGTCTGTGTCCATGTCTGTGTGTCTGTGACTAAAACTCACCAGGTAAAATTTATTGTGTTTTTTTTTATTGTTTTTAATTGTTGTTTTTTTTCGGGTACCACTGTTGCACAATATCCCGTTGTATATGTTCTGGGTTTATTAATATTACCGTCAGTTCTGTCATCCGCTTCATGGATTGGTCTAAAAATAACATGTGATGCTGCATGTGCTTCAGAAAAATATGATAAATGGGCTATTAGCTTACGGGCCTGGTGGTCATTTTATAGACAGACAGAAATAGAGACGTAGAGACAGATAGACAGATATGTGAAAGAAAGACAGACAGACAGACAGACAGGAGGAAGCCCTATTCTTATTCTTGTTAACTGTTAATGAACTGGTATAATTACTAACCATGATACTCCCTGCAACATCTTTATGGCTTTTATGGCTATTTTAACACACACACACACACACACACACACACACACACACACACAGTCATAAATATACAACGTAACAAACTAGAAATATAATAAGAAAACTAATACTAATATTCCTACTCTCTCTAATAATAATAATAATTGTATTAAAAATAATAAGAAAAACAAGAAGAAGAAACTGTGTAGCAACAAGAGTACACCTGACAATACTCACCTGACAATATGTATATATACTGTATATATACATAGTATGAACATCAATCTAACCATCATATTGTTAACAGGTGTATTTATAAATATTTAATTGAGGGGATCCTATCAAACTAATTTATCACTGTGAGCTGCACGCGAGGCTACCATGATGTAAAACTAATTAATTGCCCTTTATTCACGTACAGTACCTGCAGTGGCCACATGCGATCATAATATCACTCAGGGGTTTTATTAATCACACTTACTTAAGCACACTAAAAGGAAAATTCAAGAGTTTTTTTTTTTCATGGAAAAAAATCTGTTTTTTGGTTCCTATTTTTTTTGTCTGTTTATTTTCCCCGTAAACGAGCCTTCTATCAGAGTGCTACATCACTGGTTTGTTTACACTGGGTCCACTGTACCACTGAATATTCATTTCCCGCGCGTGCTCTCTCTCACCAGCCTCTGATTGGCTATACATACATACATACATACATACACACCCACACACACACACACACACATACATACATACATACATACATACATACATACATACATACATACATACACTTGCGAATTCAGTTTCCGAGCACAATAACACATTAGTCTGGTAATGAACGGATATCAACATAGTGAAATGATTTTCCCCGTGGCTCTTGTATCAACACGTTTGGTACATGTTTTTGTTTATCAGATAATAATAATATTTACTTATTTAATAATACACACATGCAGAAACATTCATACATAAACATACAACCAAACACTATACAAATACACCTATAACGCCATAATAACACATCCAAACACACACACACACACACACCCACACACACACACCCACACACACACACACACACACACACACACACACACACACACACACACACACACACACACACACACCCACAAACGAGTATAAATAGACAGTAATAAAAGGGCAGACAGTCAAACAGGGAGAGACAGGGGCTTAACTACCTGATTTAGTGAGACTGTAGAAGAGAGAGAGACAGATCCTCAACACAACACTAGAAAATATTACCTCAGTGCCGTGAGATATAGTTCAAAGTCGTGATATATATTCCAGTCCCATGATACACTCTCTCTCATGCTCTGGAGTATATTTTAATGTTGCTGTGATATGTTTTATAATGCTGTGAGGTAGAGTTAAATGCCATGAAATATACTTTACTGTCATGAACTATATTTTATTCTCATGAAATATACTTTACTGTCATGATATATATATACTTTGCTTTCATGATAATATTATCCTGTCCTGAACTAAACTTTACTGTCATGAAATATATTTGAATGCCATGTGAATTAGACTGCCAAATTGACACCATTATACTGTAGACTGTGAGTTTAGATACCACCATTAGTGTTAAATTGTCAGTTAACTGTAATGAAATGTTATCAGTTTAATACCGTTAATTTAGACTGTGAATACCATGTGAAATATACTCCAACTTTATTACCATGAGATATACTCTAACTTCAATATCGTGAAATATAGACTATCCGTACCTATAAGCCCATGAAATAGACTGTCAGTTATACCATAAAATAGACTGTCAGTTATACCATAAAATAGACTGTCAGTTATACCATAAAATAGACTGTCAGTTATACCATAAAATAGACTGACAGTTATACCATGAAATAGACTGCCAGTTATACCATAAATTAGACTGTCAGTTATACCATAAAATAGACTCTGTTATACCATGAAATAGACTGTCAGTTATACCATAAAATGGACTGTCAGTTATACCTTAAAATAGACTGTCAGTTATACCATAAAATAGACTCGGTTATACCATGAAATAGACTGTCAGTTTTGCCATGAAATAGACTGTCAGTTATGCCATGGAATAGACTGTCAGTTATGCCATGAAATAGACTGTCAGTTATGCCATGAAATAGACTGTCAGTTATGCCATGGAATAGACTGTCAGTTATGCCATGAAATAGACTGTCAGTTATGCCATGAAATAGACTGTCAGTTATGCCATGAAATAGACTGTCAGTTAGACCATGAAATAGACTGTCAGTTATGCCATGACATAAACTGTTAGTTATGCCATGAAATAGACTGTCAGTTATGCCATGAAATAGACTGCCAGTTATGCCATGAAATAGACTGTCAGTTATACCATGAAATAGACTCGGTTATACCATGAAATAGACTGTCAGTTATACCATAAATTAGACTCTCAGTTATACCATGACATAGACTCAGTTATACCATGAAATAGACTCAGTTATACCATGAAATAGACTCAGTTATACCATGAAATAGACTCAGTTATACCATGAAATAGACTATCAGTTATACCATGAAATAGACTCAGTTATACCATGAAATAGACTCCCACATATAATAATATATTTATTATTTTCTAACATTGTTTCTCCATACTGAGATACAATTTTTCTTCTAAATTTCTTATATTTTATTTTCTGTCAAATTCAGGGAAATTTTCGATAGGATGAATTTTGCGAGAGATGATCAATTTTTGGTATCAGTTTGTTTCAGTAAATTGGGGAGAATGTATTAGTGTTGAAGTCTAATAACAAGTAATAACTAATTTTGAAAAGTATTCCTATTTTTTCGTTATTTAAAATGATGAATTAGATAAGTGATTTTATTCTAACTGTAGCAAGAATAGTATCCGATTTGTTCCTTTTTTTTTTTAGCTATTTCAATTGGAGAAAAAAAATTGACTCGTGTAAGACAAAACCAATTTACTGGAAACGGTAAAAGAAATAGGGAATTCTTTTATGATCTTTTTTATAAGGAAGTGTCCAATTAGCCTGATCAGACACTCCATTTTTCTTTACCAATTACGTCAAAAAAAAACCAGGAAACATTTTAACAAGATAAACCAATTAGCAGAATAAATCCATATTTTTCCTCCTCTACTTCGCGTAATCCTTTGCAATACTTTCTAAAAACAACTTTCTCTAAGACAGAATTAGAGAAATAAATTTTAAAGACTCACTATAATCTGACGAGGAGGATTTAACTTATTTCTAAATCTATTTTACAGGGAGGTGTTTATTTTTTGTCTTATTTAAATTGGGTAGGGATTCAATTTTCTAACATTTTAAATCTTTGAAAATTATTTTTTTCGAATAAATTTTAAAAAATCATATTATTTTCACAAGATTGGTTGATTTTAGGTTCTCATTTGGAAACCATTAATTTTCGAGTCGATTTGAGGATAGTTCCATTATTTGACACCACAAAATCACGAGTTACATGATATTCTCAGACGATTTCCTCCAAATAATCCATTCGATTTTACGACAATTTCATTCTTTCACTCCAACAAATCACCTCACGACACGTTATGTGGCTCTCTGGTCCAAAAACCTTACATTTGTGAATCGATCCGCTACAACACGGAACATCTTCTCAGGGCTAGGAGACATAAATTTGAAGAAAGTTACTATTTTAGGAGCTCGGGGAGGGTAGGGGTGGGCTGGTCAATAAGATGGTGGGAGTGAGAAAGGGAGGGAAGGAAGGGAGGAAAGGGGGAAGAAGAAGGGCCCACTAGTCACTGCTTGTACTTGAGGAACGTGCGCTTCTCTTCTTCTTCTTCTTCATCTTCGTTCTTCATCCTTCATTTATTCATTATCTTTCTCATCCTGGAGTAACACACGCAAATTCACACCCTTCCTCCTCCTCCTTCATTCCTCTCTTCTTTCTCTTCGTCCTCCTCCTGCGTCTCTTCTTTCACGTCCTCTCCTCCTTTCCTCTTCCTTCTCCTCCTCCTGTGTCTCTTCTTTCTCTTCCTCCCTCTCCTCCTTCTGCCCCCCCCCCCTCTTGCTCGTGACAGTGATGAAGATGCAGGAAGCACTCAAGATACAAGCCTATTATAACATGCACTCCTCCCTTCTCTTCCTCCTCCTCTTAAGTGTTGGTGGAAGATATCAACTCCTGCACTCTTTTTGCTCCTCTCCCTTTCCTCCTCATCCTTCCCATCTCCTCCTCTCCGTCTCCACCACCTCGTCTTCCTCCTCTCCCCTCTTTTCACCCCCCCTCCTTCTCCTACTGCTCCCCTCACCTCCTGTTCCTCTCCCTCTCCAGGTTCTCCTCCCTGACCTTCCCCTGCTCCTCTCCCTCTCCACCACCTCCTCCTCCTCCCCTTCCTCCTTGTCATCATCGTCGTCCAGGTGTTAATGAGTCTTACCTGCAGGGTCGCTGGAGCTTAGGTGTGGAGGCAGACATTGTCGTGATGCATGGTGACTGTTGACGTCATCCCCGGGGCGCTACATCCTCGCCCCCACCACCACTACCAGTACACTCTACATACAGATCTATACTTCTCTCTACTAAGGCGTTTATCTTACTCAATTCTTACTAACATGTATGCAAAGTTTATCGTCTTGGGGTGGAATGTTTTTTGTTTGTGTATTTTTTCTCGGACTTGGTTGGCCCGGAGCAGTAAGTTGTACGGTTGTTACTGGTTACATCATCAACAACAACAACACTCGTCTACTGTTATACTCTAGCGTACACAAAAGCATTCTAGATCGAGGCGTCAGCTAGTGTGTATCGCAATACTTTCTCGTAAGGTTTTTCTCCTCCGTGACTTACGTGTGTTATAACAGGTAATGACAGTCCACCGTTCACCTCGCTTGATTTAGCCACAGACGAGTGTACAAAACTGCGCTCTAAATCAAGACTGAGATACACTTGCAAACGTCAAAAGAAACTCAAGAGTGGGCAGCGAAAAGCCTGTATAGGTCTATCGTGCCAACGCTCTTCCCGTACACTGGCGGGAGTTTCGCTGGGAAACTATTTATACCTGCGCCTGAGTTGCCAACCGCGGGATAAGCCACGCGTTTTTCTTGTACAACACAACAGCTTTTTTACACTCCGTTCAGGGTTTAATTTGACTCGCTTGTCAGAGTAAAAACTTCTGTGTGATCTTTTACTAGCATAGATATATTGTACCGAGAACAGGCAAAATAATGTCCCGGTTAATCAGGTTATTTTTCACACCTGTTTTGTAATTAGAACAACGCGGAGGTTTAAACCAACAGCTGCTTAAAACTTGTGGTGGTAATAAGTTAAATGGTGTTACAAGGCAGTACAGTACAGTACATTATATGAAGCACACCAACGTCTTCATTACTCTGCCGTTGTTGTCGTGTTGGGGGTGGAGATGACCTTACCTGCGTCATGGTAGTAGAGTCTCACGCCATCTTGAGTACCATCTTACCTTCTCGCTAAGCTTTCTCACATACGGACCAGAACACGGATTATCAATGGTTAGGTTAGGGTGTTCTATCAAAAGGTGAAATAAGCTGGGGGTGTCTAACCTTCAGGTGATCCTATTTTTCCCCCCCAACTCACCACAAGGGAACAAACACACTGACTCACATGCTCCTTCATATACGTTAAAAATTAATCGTGAGAACATCTGAGATTCATTAACTTGAGTGTTAAGTAGGAGAAGGTTATTAGTGTTGATATTAAGCCTGTACATATGAGGGAAAGATATAATTAGAGGTATTTATTAGTGTTTCTATTAACGCCACCTGAGGGAGGAAGCTATACGAGGACTTGTGGTGAGGACTACAGGTGGTCACGGTGGTGGGTCTTGGTGTGTTCTTTAGACTCATGACCCGCCAAAACTAAAGACCATCTCAAGGTGTAAATAATATAATAATAATAACACCTACAGGAGAACAACGCTGTAAAAATAATTAACAAAAGAACACTCCTTAATTAACACCACTAAAAATGAAAACAACATATAATAACCACACTTACAGGACAACAACACAACAACATCAACACAAATTTTCCTTACCCCAACACACATTATTATTTCATGTTGATCAAATAATACAAAAGTAAAGTATAGATCATCATTTGACTTTCCTGACTATACGTAAACAATGAGCTGTTAAGGCCTTTAAACAACACTACCACCACCTTCAGGGACCCGTTGTATAAAACACTCGTCTCGTGAACTAACAAGGATTATTATTATTGTTTTTTAATCCACAGTAACAAACACCAAGAGACTTCTAACACGATGGAGTTTCATGTGCTTGTTGATATGAAGGGCTCAGCTGATGTCGTCTGTCTGCTTTCTTTCTTGTTTTCATTTTCTTCAATTTCTCATCTCATTGTCTATCTTTTTTCTTCTACTAATTTTATCTCTATCTCATTTCTTCTGTCTCTCCTCTCTTGTCTCTCTCTCTCTCTCTCTCTCTCTCTCTCTCTCTCTCTCTCTCTCTCTCTCTCTCTTCATCTTGCTATCTTCTTTTTTTCCGGCTGCTTCTTTTTTAATCGTTTTTCTCTCTCTATTCACGTCTTCCGTTTCCTCCCTTGGGTTTTCATTAGTTCTTGAAAAGGAATTAATTAATGTTGATGATGCTTTATTTTGTTTTATTATTATTATTATTATTATTATTATTATTATTATTATTATTATTATTGTTGTTGTTGTTGTTGTTGTTGTTGTTGTTGTTGTTGTTGTTGTTGTTGTTGTTGTTGTTGTTGTTGTTGTTGTCATGTTGTTGGTGTTGGTGTTGGTTGGTTGTTGGTGTTGTTGGTGTTGTTGTTGTTGTTGTTGTTGTAGTAGGAGAAAGAGATGAGAGACAAACAGAGAGACAGAGGTTGATACAGAGATATATAAAAAGAGAGAGAACTTGAGAATTAAACAAATATAGAGAGATACAGAGACATATAGACAGAGAGAGGGAGAGACACGTCCAGAAGTAAACATTGTTATGGAAGGAAGAAGATGGGAGTGAGGAAGACAGTAAGGGAGAAAGAGAATGCAGGTAAAGAGACAGATAAACCGAAAAGGAGAATACAAGAGAGAGAGAACAAGAGAAAGAACTAGAGAAAGAGAGAGAGAAAACAAGAGAAACAGAGTAAGAGAAAGAAGAGAGCAATAGAGAGAGAGCAAGAGAATGAGAGAAAGCAAGAGAAAGAATGAGCAAGAGAGAAAAAGAAAGCAAGTTAATTAAAGAGAGCAAGAGAAAGATAGAAAAAGAGCATAACTAACCTAACATAACCAAAGCTAACCTAACCTAATCTAACCTAACCTAACCTAACCTAACTCACCCTGACCAAAATTAGACTTAACTTTTCCTCATATCAGCTATTTTTTTTAACAATATTAGGTACTTTTGGTCAATTTCACACACACACACACACACCCCTCAGGCACCTTCAAGAGAGATGCAACACCTGCACTCATCTCAATATCGGTATCGTATTCACATTACACCTGTATCATCCCCACTATCTATAAACACCTTTTTTTTTACAATTTCATTTTTTTTTTACAATTTTAACTTTTTTTACAATTTCAATTTTTTGGGCAATATCTTTTTTTTTACATTTTTTTTTTTACTATTTCAACGTTTTTTTTTTTTTTACAATTTCAACTTTTTTCTACAATTGCAACTGTTTTGGTACAATATCAACTTTTTTTCGTACAATTTCAACTTTTTTACAATTTCAACTTTTTGTACAATTTCAACTTTTTTAAATTTCAACTTTTTTTTTACAATTTCAACTCTTCAGGTGAACCCATATGTGGTGGAGCGGTTTACAAGATTTACCTCTAAGGGTACAACAGGTTGCATAGTTCAACACTGGAGGCTTCACTTTGTCTGAAAGGTTTTAACAAGGCTTCCACAACCTCTCCTTTACTGTACGTGTCGACCCCCATCACTCCCTCCCCCCACCCCGGGTTGTGAACTGACTCTGAGGGTGATTGTTTTTTTGTTTTGTTTTTATAACTAAACAGACGTTCAGTGAAGTAATGGATTTGTTGTGGATAGTGGTTGGTTGTTGTTGGGGTTGGTTGTTGTTGGGGTTGGTTGTTGTTGGGGTTGGTTGTTGTTGGGGTTGGTTGTTGTTGGGGTTGGTTGTTGTTGGGGTTGGTTGTTGTTGGGGTTGGTTTTTGTTGGTGGTGGTGGATGGTGGTTGTGGTGGTGTTAGTTGTAGTGATGGTTGTGGTGGTTGTGATAATTCATACACACACACACACACACACACACACACACACACACACACACACACACACACATTACTACTACGACTACTACTTTGCTGTCACTCGGAATCGAGTATGACGATCATCCAGCTAACAGACAATGATATGAGTTATTAATGATGTCACCTAGGTCGGTGAGTCTCAGCCCTTTCACAGCGGGAGGTTACCCTAAACTGAATAAGATCGCCTGGCGGTAGCCAGAATAAAATGTGGTGCTCCTCCAAGCGTTACGGTGCGGAGTAATCGTCTCCAAGGTGAGGGGGGTCGATTTGGCACTTTTTCAGGTTTGTCTTAAGACTATCCTTATACCTTTTCAGTTCTCCGCCAGCATTACGTTTACTAATCGTTAGGTGACTGTTAAGTAGCTGCTTTGGCAGTCTACTGTCGTCATTGCGGGTAACATGGCCAGTCCAACGTGGTTATTCATGGATAATGGTAACCTCGATGCTCCTCCAGTTGGTGGCAGCGAGAATACTGGCATTTGTTCTCTTGTCTTCCCAGCCAACCCGGAGGATGGAATATAGACTACGGTGGTGAAAGTTTTCAAGTGCCTTGAGGTGCCTCCTGTATGTGATCCATGCCTTGCTGGTATATTGCAGGGTGGGGAAGACCACTGCTCGATATACGTTCAACTTTGTAGATAATTTCAGCTCCCTACAGCTGAAGACACGGGTATGGAGTCTGCCAAAGGTTTGAGACGCAAATCTGATCCGATGTTGAATCTTTACATCGATGTCTACGTTGGTGGACAGGTGGGAACCAAGATACCGAAAGTGGGCAACATTAGAGAGTGGTAGTACCGTTAAGCTGGATGGCTGGTGGAGGTGTGGCTGAACCAGGGGCAGGCTGAAAGAGAATCTGGGTCTTACGTATATTCACCTCAAGGCCGAAGTGTGCATACGCATCTGCGTAGATGTTCAGGATCTCCTGTAAGTCGCGTTCAGTGTGAGCGACAAGGGTGAGTTCGTCTGCATACTGAACTTCAGTAATGGAAGCTGCTGACACCTTTATTCTTGCCTGGAGTCGACTCATGTTGAAAATATCTTTCACCTGGTACTCGGTGTCAACCCCGCCGGCTAAATTGGCACTGGAACGAGTAAGAAAGGCAACCAAGAAAATGGAAAAGACAGATGGCGCCAGTACACATCCTTGCTTTATCCTCGTTAGGTTGGGGAAGACCTCAGACTGGGAGCCATTGTGCAGGACACTGCCATTCATGCCATCGTGGAGTTGCCTCACAATGGCAATGAATTTTGGTGGGCAGCCAAAACGGCTGAGGGTCCGCCAGAGGGCTTCCCTGTTGACCGAGTCGAAGGCCTTGGTTAGGACGAAGAAGGTCGTGTACAGGTCACGACGCTGTTCTCTGCACTTTTCCTGTATTTGGCGGGCAGCAAAGATTATGTCAGTGGTGCCACGTGATGGTCTAAAACCACATTGAGATTCTGAGAGGAAGTTTTCCGCCTCAGGAAGAAGTCTGTTCAGGAGGACTCAGGCTATAATCTTGCCAGCTACAGACAGCAGCGAGTTTCTGCGGTAGTTGCCACAGTCTGACCGGTCTTTCTTGTTTTTCTAAATATTGACGATGGAGGCGTCTTTAAAAGCTTGGTGGATTTCTTATTTTTCCAATATATTCTCCAGGAGGGAGTGGAGACGGCTAGTAAGCAAAGGTCCTCCTGCTTTATACACCTTGGCTAGGATTCCATCAAGCCCTGGGGCTTTGTAATTTTTCATCTGTTTGACAGCAGTAGCTACCTCATTCAGGGATGGAGGATAGCTGAGATGAGTCAGCTCTGGATGCTGAAGGACCTGCTGGGTAGTCAGGACATCCATATCAGTGTTTCGGTTGAGCAGCGAATGGCAGTGCTCTTTCCAGCGCTGACAGATGCCTTCTTCATCTTTAATTAGGGAGTCACCGTCGGAAGAGCGGAGGGGTGGGGAGGGGGGTTGTGTCATGAGTGATTGGCCCATGAAATGATTTAGTGGAATTTAAAAATTCGCACATCTTGTGTTGATCTGCAAGTTTTTGCATTTCACATGCTTTATTTTTAAGCCAGTCGTTCTTTAATTTGCGAGATTTGTACTGTACTACTGTTCTCTTCTTGCGGAAGGTATCAGCTTTGGTCCGAGACTGAGGGTTGTTCTGCCAGTCAGTTAAAGCAACACGTTTATCATTGACGAGTACTTATATTTCCGGGTTATTTTCATCAAACCAGTCCTGGTGTATTGTTTCGCTCTGGCCGAGGGTCTCTGCAGGTTTTTGTCATGACTGTGTCGAGAATATCCCTTTCGGCACTGGGATTTGGGTTGTTTGTTGTCGGGTTGCTTATCATCCCATGTTCGAGCTGCAATCTGAAAGTATGTGTTACCAGTGGCTCCTCCAGACAATTAGTGTTAAAACCTCTTCTGGAGGCGTCTTGCCTTCGCCGTTTTGAGGCGACGTGAAGTGAGAGCTTTGCTTTGACAAGCTGATGATCAGTGTCGCATTGGTCTGAGCCATGCATTGCTCGGGTGATGAGGACATCTCGGCGATCTCTTTTTTCTGACAATAATGTAGTCAATGAGATCCCAGTGTTTGGATCGTGGGTGTTGGCACGAACCCTTGGACTTGTCGGCCTGCCGAAACAAGATATTGGTGATGGTGAGTTTGTGCGCAGCACACTTGCTGAGGAGGAGTAGGCCGTTGGGATTACATTTGCCTAGTCCATTTCTCCCTATGATTCCCTGCCAAATGTTAGCATCTCTGCCAACTCTGGCGTTGAAGTCACCAAGGAGCACAACCTTATCTTCTCTGGGGATAGAGGTTAGCACTCTGTCGAGGTCGGCGTAAAAGGCCTCCTTGATGTCATCCTCTGCATCCAGTGTTGGGGCGTATGCACTGATGAAAAAGGCATGACGTGAGTGATTCAGTGGGACTCTGAGCATCATGAGGCACTCGTTGATCCCAACAGGCATTTCAGTTAGCCTGTGTAGGATGCGTTGGCTGATGGCAAAGCCAACTCCATAAATGCGGTTTCTCTCTGCAGCAGGCTTACCCTTCCAGAAGAACGTATAGCCAGATCCCCATTCTGTGAGTCGACCTTCGTCTGGGAGCCGGGACTCACTAATGGTTGCTATGTCGATGTTATATCTAGCCAGCTCTTTTTCCACAAGGGCGGTTCTTCTTTCAGGGTGCGCATTTGTGCCAGCATCCAGAAGGGACCTGACATTCCATGCAGCGACCAAAAGAGATTGTATAGTTTGTTTTTGTTTTGATCTGGGATTATAATTGTGTTTTCGACCACATAAGGGTGACCTTACTGGGTGTGGTTGCCCAGTCAGGTTGGTTCTTTAGGCAGGCTATGCTTAAGGATCCTTTTCTAGCCCGCTCCCCATGTGGGGTGAGCAGAGTGGCTCCTCGAAAGGGCTGCTCAGTCGCACAGACAGAACCGGATTGCACTGCTGCCTAGATCCCAGTGCATAAACGACCATCTTATCTGTGCCGCCCATGTGCAGAGCTGTGACTAGAGACGCCCTGCAGTCATCTCTGCCTGTCCCTGTCGCCACTCGTCCATCACCATGGGACTTTTGGGGTATAAGGGTTAGATGATGATGGAGTATGATGAGCTGGATGATGGCTGCGCATGAGTTGATTAATGTGGTGAGGCAGGAGTGCCGGCTGCAACCACACATCTTGGCTCTACCTTTTCCTGGTCCAGTGGTGCAAATGTTGCAACTACTGGGGAGAGGAAGAGTTGCAATTAAATGCCGATAGCCCAGTTTGTTGGGTTTTGCCTTAGTAGCCTGTCCATCAGGCATTGCCTTCGTCTGCCGGTGTAGTCGTTGGGTTCCCATGGTGGTCACCTCTTCCGCCTATACCGCCGTTGGGGTCTTGTTGGAACTCTGTAAGCATGTCTGCCTGATGCAGGGCTCCACTGCAGATTTTTCGTTCGGGGTTTACTCCCATAGCCTTATACCTACCAAGGTTATTCCGCAAGGCAGGGGGGCAGTAGTTGGTAGGCGCCAGAACGTGTCCACATGCCAATAGGCCTATGCGCCGTCCCTCTGGGGCCCACTGTTACTCCGAGATCAACCTGCTGGTCTAGCCTGGGCCCACAAGGCACCCAGTTACCGTGTGTTGCCACGAGGAGACACAGCAGGAATCTTGATGGTGAAGAGGCTGTGTGCTGGCAGGGAAAGACTTGTGCAAGTTGCTTCCCTGTTCGCCACGAGGGCAGGCCAGCGGCGGTAGCTGAAAGCGAGAGGGAGCAAGTAGTGCTTTCACTTTAACACTAACATAATGCTGCCACACTAGACGCATTTCACCACCCTATTCACACACACACACACACACACAAGGTTTGGCAGTGGACTACTGCACCATCTTCGTCATCACCACCTACAGCCACCGGCAGTCCCCCACCCACCTCGTGCAGTCCGCCACTGCGACAAAATTCGGCCCATAAGAGCCCGCACTGATTGATATAAGAATAGCACCATCCCATCTATTGTTAAAGTAATAAACAACTCCTGATTTATGTACTGTACAGCCCTGTAAATGTATTGAACGCATATCATTATGTCTAAATCACATGTAAGTCTGGATATTTTCAGCCACCGGCTGCAACTCTATTAATAAACCGTGTATTATTATTATTATTATTATTATTATTATTATTATTACACACACACACACACACACACAATTATATAATGAAATATTAATAAAATCATCTCAGTTAGCAAGCAGGTAAAGTTAACAGGAGTTTGTTAATAAACTTTGGGAGAGAGAGAGAGAGAATGAGTAAAGGTAGGAAAGAAAATATTGTGGGATAAGAGAGAAAGACAAAGGAATAGAGCGAGTGTGAAATAGAGAGAATTTGTGAAGGAGAGAACGAAAGAAAGAGAATTACAGAGAAAGAGAATTATACAGGTAAGAAAGAGAGAGAAAATAAAAGAAGAAAGAAGAAATACGGGGAGAGACAGAACATAAGAGAGTGCGTGAGGAATTATCATCGTATCCTGAGGGGTTAAAATCGTACTCAAGGGTTTAACATCGTACTCAAGGGTTTAACATCGTACTCAAGGGTTTAACATCGTACTCAAGGGTTTAACATCGTACTCAAGGGTTTAACATCGTACTCAAGGGTTTAACATCGTACTCAAGGGGATTAACATCGTACTCAGTGGGTTAAAATTACACTAAAAAATAAACATATACACAAACAATGCGCCGAATATTTCAGCCAATCACATTCGACGAAACAATGAACCGAATCCTACATCCATTCACAATCCAGGAACATATTTACAACACACACGCGAGTTAACCCTTACAAACTGATTTTCTCCGTGAGGATGTTAGTTTATTGATCACCCCTTTGCATTCTGTGCCAGGCGAAGTGCAAAAGAGTTTACAGCTCCCAAGAGGGAAGAGCGTGGAGTTCATGCTTGCCTTCGTGATTCATGCATTAAGGACGCAAGTGCCTGGATGGGTCATGGGTTTGTCAGCAAGTTACGTATAGTGGCAAGATGATGTCACTATATATGTACAGTCCCCTTCACTCGTGCGTTTACAAGGGCTCGTCATATAAATATTCCACAAATCATTACCTTGAGGTATTTGTTTTTATATTGTTTTACTTTGATTCTATAGTATGTCTACTCTTGCTACTTTCCTTCTGTTGAATGTAAGCAAACACAGGAATGCCACACTGCACAACACCTGATGAGCCCCTGTAAACACACTAGTGAAGGGGTTTGTACCTGACCTTCCTCCACAAGGCTTCCAGTGACTCCTTCAGGAACTTAGAGGTCTCACCTTCATCCACCTCCCCCTCCCTCCCACTTACATCCTCCTTCCCACTCCCCTCTCAATCATCTCCCCTTTCCCTCTCTCTCAACCTACCTCCCTCTCTTTCCCTCTCCCTCACCTACCTACCTCTCCCCCCCCCTCTCTCTCTCACCTACATCCTCCCTCCCTCTCACTCACCTACCTTCTCCTTCACCTACCCCCCCCTCCCCTGGCGTGGGTATGTATAGCACAACAAAACCGAAGTAGGAACGTAACTGAGAGTAACAAATCGTGGGTGAACGTAAACGAACATACCAAAGCCTTAAAGCAAACTATTGAAACATATTGTAGCGAAATAGAGAAAAATAGATACAGAAATAGAAAGATAATAGAGAAACGGACGAAATGTGAGATGAAATAGGTATAAGATACACGAGGGAGATAGGGACAGAAATAGAGGCGAAATAGGATCAAATGTAAACAAAATAGGAAGAGAGACACAGGCGAAATAGGAAGAGATGAGTTAAAAAATGGGCAGAAAGACGTGCAGAGAATTAAACAAAATAAGACAACAACAAAAAATTGGTGTAGAAATAGGGATAGCTTAAGCCCAGGAAGGTGAGTTAAAAAGAACCCGTCAGTAGGTACAGAAGCCATACCTAGACCCCCACTTTGAGGGTTTCTGAAGATTTTGCGAGTACTTGCTGAGTTACCTGTCTTACCTGTTGTTGAGGATCAGCTGACTCTACCTACTGTTGCTGCTGCTGTTGCTGTCACGAACAAAGGTGAGACCCATAGGACAGAAAATAACCTTCTTGTGGTGTGTGTGTGTGTGTGTGTGTGTACCATTTGTATCTGAGGATGGCATATGTTCCAACAACGTCAAGGAATAACCCAGGAAAACCGGACGAGTTACCAACTGTACTGGCTACTCAAGGGTCCCGAATTACCGTTGGATAGAAAAGTTTACGAACTCTATATCTGTTTACGTTCGTGGATTCGTGTGGATTTTTCTGACTTTCTTGCGGTTTCGTGTCATTACCGACCGTGTGTTGTAATAGCTTAACTTGATAACTTTAGGCGTCTCGTATCCTGGAGTTTTATTCACGTTATCTTTGATATTGTTGAAGAGAGGCGAGAGAAGTTGTGGTATGTTGTGCTGTATGTAAATTAATTCCTGAGGGATGTGATATATAATTAAAAGTAACTGTCGCATTATTTCTTCCGTGTGTGTGTGTGTGTGTGTGTGTGTGTGTGTGTGTGTGAAATTTAAAACACAAAATACGCACACAGGGCCCCAACACCTGCCCCTCAAGGAACTACCACCAAGTGTTCCTGAAACAGATGAACTGCCACAGGTAGACAGAAGATTAACGACCCTCAGTTGTAGGCCTTAAAGAAAGGGGGGAGGGAGAAAGGGGTGGAATAGAGGAGGAGAAAGAAAGGAGAAGAAAGAGAGGAGAAGGAAGACAGGAGAATGAGAGGAGGAGGAGGAAAAAGGGGGAGAAAGAGAGTAGGAAAAAGAGAGGAGTGGAATCGAGGAGGAAAAAGAGTGGAGAAAGAAAAGAGCAAAAAGGAGAAGAAAGTAGGCAGGAGAAAGAGAGGAGGAGATAGAAATGAGGAGAGGGAGAGAGTATAGGAGAAAGAGAGGCGTGTAATAGAGGAGGAGAAAGACATGAAGCGACTAGGGACAGGAGAAAGACAGTGGGAGAAAGAGAGGAAAAGAAAGAGAAGGAAATTTTAACTTTGGTTGTATGTCGAACCTTAAGATCTACAGTATATTATTCTTGTGTTGATACTTGAGTGTCTTAACCTGACCTGACCTAACTTAACCTAACCTAACCTAGCTCTGAGGGACAGAGCAAGAAAGAAAGAAAGAGGGCTCCTGTGTTATGGTGTTTGATATACTGTATAAAAACTAAATATACAGAAGAACATAACATGTCGTCATTTCTTCCTGTTGAAAGCATCCATTTTATTATCTACTGCAATATTAATAAATACTCTGTCGCCATTTGCATCTTAATCGAGAACAAATATATTCTTATTTATTTTCAATGCAAAATGAATGCAGTTAATCGCTAATTAACCTTCCTTAAAATAGTTCGCAACATAGAAAATAACAAAAGAGGATCAAATGGTGTTCATCACGGCAAGTATAAACGACACAACACGTACATAATTACTCACAAGTCTTCCTCCAAAAACACTCAAAAGTGAATCATATGGTTTCTCCTACGCCATCTATTTTAATCATCTCAACTAAAAGAAACCAAACACTTTCAGAATTATTCATAAATCACCAACAAAAGAGTTGAAAACAGAAGAGGATCGTATACACTCCACTATCAACTATAAACACCAAAACTCGTACATTATTAACGATGACTCAGGACAAAGGAGAATCGTATGACACTCAAGTTTTCATTTCATCCATTCAGTGGTACGGGTGGTAGAGGTGGTAGGAGTGGCAGGAGTTTTTCTCACGTGAATACAACATCCGAGACACTAATCCTTTAAGCGTCAATAAAAATTACCAGATACTTAATACTGTATAAGATTTTCCATGTAAGTTATTATTCTCTGGTGCTATTATCTACCTTGGTGCATACTGTAGGCCTGAAAACTCTCTCTCTCTCTCTCTCTCTCTCTCTCTCTCTCTCTCTCTCTCTCTCTCTCTATGAGTGTGTGTGTAAGGGGTATATTTTGCCTTATACTTCTAACTCCTTCTCTCACACCTCCCTCTCCCTACCACTCCCCTTACTCTCAACAACTCTCACCCTCCCCCCCTCTTTCTTTCTCCTTGTTCCTTGTCGTTCTTCCCCTTCCCATTTTTCCCCTCCTCTCCCTCCCCTTATTCCCTTCTATATACTCCTTCCATCTCCCTCATGTCAACAGATGTCATTTACTCTCTCTTTCCATCCTCCTGCTCCCTCCCTCCATCCCCTTTCATCCCCCACACCCCTTCCCTTCTTCTCCTTCCCTCTCACTCTTGTTCTCTTCTCTCCATCTCTTTCACCCCATCACCCCTTTTTTCTCTTTCCCTCTTCCTTTCTCAATCCTTCCTCCCTCCCTCCTTCCTCTCCTCATTCCCCCCTTCCTCCTTTTTCGTACCCACAAATTTGCCTGCCTCCTCTCTCCCTCTTACATCCCCCATTCACTCCTCCTCCCTATCTTCTTCTCCTTCTTCCCTCCAACCCTCTTCCTTCCCATTCACCCTCTTCCTCCCTTCTACCCTCTTCCTCCCCATTCACCCTCTTCCTCCTTTCTACCCTCTTCCTCCCTTCTACCCTCTTCCTCCCTTCTACCCTCTTCCTCCCTTCTACCCTCTTCCTCCCTTCTACCCTCTTCCTCCCTCTCATCCTCTTCCTCCCCTTCACCCTCTTCTTCCCCCTTCCAGACTATGGTAGGTAGCAGGCGGCAAATCATATTTACTCCCAGGAGGCCCCGAAGACCCTCCTCCCTTGTTATGGGAGGAGATAGTGACGTTGATGTCCGAGTCCTCACAACACACACTCGCGCGGGCTCGCAGTCAAGGCGTTTTCACGGTGGTTTTTTGAAGAGAAAGAAGATTAGAGGTGGGGGAAGGGAATTAATAGCTTGGTTCACAATAACGATCACCAGTGAGCAGTGTAGTACTAACCCGTGGGAGCTTTGTTGGTGACCCTCAAAGTGCCAGAGAACAAGTACTGCCGCGGACAGCCGCTGTTTACGACTAGACAAATTTTGGCAGATGATCACCAGTGAAGTACTCCAGGCGCACCTTGATCAGGTTAAAGCGGGGGACTGGATATCCTGATGGCAGTGTTATCTAACATATCATGCTCGTAGTCGTAGACAAGGACGTCAAAATTATACAGAAGCCCATCAGAAACTTCTCCTGACAGACAGTACCAATACACTGAAGTTGCCCTGTAAGGGGGCTCGTTTATATTTCATATTTATTATATTTATTCTTCAATACTTATATACTTGCCTCATATCTATATTTTCTATTAATCTTATTTTCTTAGTCTTTCTGTCTATAAGTATCTATCTTATATTTCTTTGCTAATATTTTCTGTCAATATTCTTTTCTATACTTTATTCCTTCTGTCATATATATTATTGTATTTTCAGAATCTTATATCCTTTCTTTCTTTAAATTTATTATCATGCTTTAGTTATATTCTATACCATGGATTAGTCTGGGAAAACCATGTCATTCTTACTATAACACTTATCATACTTACCACAGTAGCCTGCCACCACCCAGACTTTTATTAGAATATAACATATCTCATGGAACTGTTGGGTAGGGTGCTAGCGAGCTTCTACACACGTGAGATCCAATAGTTATTTTTTGAGGACCAAATGCTAGAAGGAATAGAGCGGTGATACTCGTATTTACTAATTCAATATTTATTAACATAAGGAGTGAACAAGATGTTAATTAAGTACACTCAGACAAGACTGGACCACTTAGGTCTTACTTTACAAGCAGCAACATAGATCTTCAAATTCTTGGTTACAACATTAAACAATCATTATATTATTTCATTGTCAATGCAGATGGTTATATGACACACTTGACAATATCCCAAATTAGGATATTATTTAGCCCATCATGTTAGTTCAGAATGAACAACATGGCACTTTAACTAGAATTCAGTTGGTAGTACATATGAATGATGTGCACACAATAACAAATGTTATTACTGGTCATATCAATATTTATGGGTCAATACTCAACATGGGATAACTATATTTCTGCTAATCATCCCGTCATATACAACAATAATACTTTGGCCCATATAACTGTAAGGGGTGCCCCAGGGTGTCACACTGGTGTCACAACAACAAACGAAGAGCGCTGTTAGGGTCGGTTGCAGTCCGACACACTGCGAGGGAATTTTGGAACAGCGTCAGAGATGCGACGCTGCTCCTTGTACACGAGTTTATATACGGCTAACTGGCAACTCAGGCCTGTGCCCTACACATGCCAGAAAGGCTAATCACGCAATGACAGAAATTACATTCAACTCAGTCGCTGTACATTTAACTATGAAAATCAATGCCATGGGAAAGGTGAATTTCTCACGTCTATTTTTATAATCTAATCAGAGATTGAGCTTGCCAGGAAAAGGTGAAATGGACGTCAAATACACACACTAACAACACTACTTTCACAAGCTCAGCAAAACTACAAACAAGGAACTATTCACGTGGATACGTTAGATTTTGGAGATTATACAGTTAGACAGAATCTTTCAGGAGATTAATGAGTTTCTTAAATAGACAACTGGCACTAACTACACTACAAACATCAGATTCTCTGATGTTTGGGCATCAAAATTATCTAATTTCAGTAGTACTTATACACTCATGGCTATCCCCAAGGACGCTATAAGGACATGCCGCTCGTACTGGCAGACTTGACACTCACTTGACAAGTTTCACTAACAATAAAGACAGTTGAAGCTTTCAACATCACTCACAAGGGATCTTGAATTTTCCAACTGTAATCAGACATATCTAAGTTGCCTTAACAGATACCGCTACAGTTGCAATTTCAAATTTTGTGTCATTATACTAAGGAATACGGCGTCTCGGGTTCACTCTAAGGTTGAGAGAAAACGGAGGACTCAGACGTCCTGAAGCCATGAGAAAACGGATGCCTCAGACGGGGGACTCAATAAAGAAGGCATAGCTACATGTTTTGTGGGCTTTTGAGCGTAATATAAATCGTCTGATTTTACGTTAAATGACGTGTACGACCGTGGTCATTACACCCCGAATAAGGTACAATCTCCCCTCCTTACTGCTGTCCAACGTCACCTCCTTTGCCAACAAATTTCACGAGCTCGCCACCACAGTTTGGTCAGTTACTACCAACGTCGTTGCCATCTGTGAGACGTGGCAAATTGTTCCTGAAACTTGCCACATTGGGGGATACCAACTCAAACATCACCTTCGTACACATGGGCGTGGAGAGGGCGTTACCCTCTTCTGTCAAGGTGAGATGTCAGTCATATCTGGATGTTTTAGTCCCAGATGATATGGAGGCATTATGGGTACGCGTTGTACCACGTGCCCACCCTCGCCACATTGCCTCTTACCATAATTATACTGTGTGGCATACCATCCGCCTCGCTCACCCACCAGAGACACTCTTATCAATCACTTCATAGCTACTTCAGAGTTAGGTACCCATGTCCTAAACTATACTGTAGTACTATGTATATTTCCAACCCTTTGGCTGCCAGGTCTCTCAATAAACAGTTTTATTATTTTATTATTATTATTATTATTATTATTATTATTAGTAGTAGTAGTAGTAGTAGTAGTAGTAGTAGTAGTAGTAGTAATATTATTATTATTATTATCACCTTTACCTGAGTTATCTGTTAATTATCACCACTTTTAGAGGTAATAGGGCTTAGTGTGTGTTAATTAACGATATTGTTTTGCAAACTAGGGACTAATTACCGTCGTTTATACCCAGCGTAAAACTCAAATATGTCCACGACTCTTATAAAAATACTTAATAAATTAGTCATATATATATATATATATATATATATATATATATATATATATATATATATATATATATATATATATATATATATATATTAATAGTGTAGAACTTCATGGTACAAGAGATTAATTAACGATTAATGTATTCGGTGAAATACTGCAAAGGCTTATCTTGATTTAGAATTTAATGAGGGATTAGACACCCCCGCTTATTTCACCTCATGATTAAACACCTTAATGCTAACCTAACCTAACCATACTAAATCTAACCTTACCTAACCTAACTTAACCTAACCTAACCACACGGGGTCACAGCTCAAGAGTGAAGAAGCCGCAAGTCCAGAAAACTGTGAGGGCAAACTTTTACGGAGTGAGAGTTGTGAACTCTTGGAACAATCTACCAGAAAGTGTTGTGACGGCACCGAGTGTGAGCTCTCTCAAGACCAGACTTGACCAACACTGGAGCGGGTTCAGGTACCTTCAGGAGCCGGTGCATGCCCAGTACTTGCCAACAGTGCGTAACAGAGACGTGACCGATCGCCCAAGCGGCTAACGAGCCGATCAGTGGAGATATAGGATAAAAGTAAAGTAAAAGGTAGCGTTAGAGTGTATTCCACCAATGAAATAAGCTGGGTACTTGATTTTTATGATATTTCCTATATATATTGTATTTGTCTATAGCACGATGGTAATAAGACCTCGGATGTCTGTAAAGTCTTATTAATATTTATATGTTGTTAGTTTTTCATTGTTTTATGATATTTATAAAACTTACAGAGACTTTGAGCTTACATCCGCGTTGTATTGTTGATTGGATTGTTTTTTAAGCTGTAGTTGTTTGATTTACTCTGTATTTATCTAGTTCTGTTGATATGTAAGTCATGTTATTGTTTATATTTACCTTGTGTCTCAAGTTCTGTCGACAGAAAACGGTGACTGTCTGGTGCTCTCTCAATCTCTTAGTCCACACTTCCCCAACCAAGGGCAGCTCCCCGTCGCGCTCCCATCCACCGGGCAGGGAGGCTCGTGTGGGAGAGGAGGACCACTTCACTGCCTTGTTCAGGTCATTTCAACCCGGGGAAGGTAGCAAGGGCCTCACCTCCACCTTGTTTAAGTAGTTAATACCAAGGGAAGGTAGCAAGGGCCTCACCTCCACCTTGTTTAAGTAGTTAATACCAAGGGAAGGTAGCAAGGGCCTCACCTCCACCTTGTTTAAGTAGTTAATACCAAGGGAAGGTAGCAAGGGCCTCACCTCCACCTTGTTTAAGTAGTTAATACCAAGGGGCTCACCTGTACCACACATGTTTTACTCAACCACGTGTTCTAATGTTTACAAACAAAGGGGAAAAAACCCTCATTATAGTGACTCTTTCGCTTAAATTCAAAGTTTAATCTTAATCCGAATAGAAAAATAATGCACGTGGGATGTAACTAATGTTGTCGCTGTAGAAATAATAAAAAGGGTCAGATGAAAATTAAGCACCCCAATTTATTTCTCCCTAAGATTAACCAATAACCACCCTAATTCGACTTGGGGATAGGTTAGGTTAGGTTAGGTTAGGTTATAATGTTGGGTTCGGTTTGGTTAGATTTAGTTGTGATACGTTAGGTTATGTTAGGATAGATTAAGTTAGGTTAGGTTAGATTAGGTAATGTTATTGTATCTTAGTTGGAGTTGAACTTTGAAGGTGATGCTCAAGCGAGAGTTTGTGAATCCATAGGTGCTTCAGGTGGATTACTCGAGGTTAGTGGAGATAATTAGTACATTAATTACCCAGCCGGTAATCAAGGTGAAACAGGTGTACTGTATATCATGATCAATAGGTATACATAAACGGACCTCTGTGTGTTAAACCCGGTAATATCTTCCTCCTCTGCCCCCTCCTCCCTCCTCCTTCTTCTTCCTCCTCCTCTGCCCCCTCCTCCTCCTTCTTCTTCCTCCTCCTCTTCTTCCTCCTCCTCTTCCTGTTCCTCCTCCTCCTCCTATTCCTCCTCCTCTTCCTGTTCCTCCTTCTCTTTCTCCTGTTCCTGTTTCTTTTCCTCCTCCTCTTCCTGTTCCTCTTCCTCTTCCTCCTCCTCTTCTTCCTCCTCCTCTTCCTGTTCCTCCTCCTCTTCCTCTTCTTCTTCTTCCTGTTCCTTTTCCTCGTCCTCCTCTTCCTCCGCCGCCTCCTCCAGTTCACTGTCTTCTTCTCCGACTCCTCTTCTTCCTCCTTCGGTTTTATCTTCTTTTCTTACTCCTTCTCCTCTTCCTCCTCCTCATCCTCTTCATCTATCTTATCCATTGTCCTTTTCCTTATCTTGACCTTCTTCCTCCTTCAACCCCTTCCCTTCTTTCTCCTCCTCTTCCTCCTGATCATCATCTTCGTCTACCTCTTCCATAACCTTCCTTTGATCTTCCTCCTATCGCTCCTCTCTTTCTTCTTCTTCCTCCTCTTCCTCTTCCTACCGTTGCAGCAGTACTCTGGCCAGGTAACAGGTGGCTTGGCTGCTTCCTTCCAACGTCTTATTATTCTAAGTTGAAACTCCTCATTTGCATTTCTACGATGGACCCGCTCTCTCTCTCTCTCTCTCTCTCTCAACAAATTAGTTTAGTATCAGCGCCCCTAGACACCTTCCTCCACTCTACCTCTGTGTTACCCCTCTCCTTTCCCCTCTTTTGTGATGTCATTACCCCAATGATGACGTCACAACATGGGCCAGTGGTAGTGTTATTTGGTTGGTGTCGGAGAGGTTAGTTGTGGTGGTGGTGGTGGTGGTGGTGGTGGTGGTGGTGGTGGTAGTATCTTCTTTTCTTCTTTTTTTGCAGCGATTAGCCCACCCTGGCACAGGTCACTGACCCACATCGGGATCCGGGGGGTGAAAATGTAATAATAATCATAATAATAATAATAATAATAATAATAATAATAATAATAATAATAATAATAATAATAATAATAAAAATAAATAAATACAAAATTTTTAAATAAATCAAGAGTGAGAAACAATATACAGTATGTATGTTGTGTTGTCAATATTAAGAGAAACAATTGAGACCCTGCAACTGTGAGTAAATGAGGCAGAAAATCAGATCAGCAACCTGGGACTTGGTCACAATTTTCGTGATGCCATATAGCAGCAGGGTCTACCATTAGACAACACATTATGCTTCCAATATCTTCCCAGGCGGTATTACTTCCCTGTTTGGTAGCTGCCTACTACCTAGCTACGGTAGAGTCTCAGTATAGTTTTACTTAACTGATGCTACGGAAACGTGTCTAGTTAAGATAGAGTCTCAGACTAACAACAAACGCCATGTTTTGTGTCCTGTGTGAAGTGAACCATTAGATGCATCCTACGAGCTTTTGTGAATCCGGCGGAGAGGACAAAACATCTAAAGAGGTAATTTTATATTTTTATAGGATTGTGGTAGATGAGACGACAGTGTGGTAGATTGACCCGAACGATGTGTTAGTTACGATGGTTTTGTTAATTGTTTACTTGCTTCGCGTGGATCACCTGAAGATTATTAGGTCGTGTTTACACCATGGATAACTTTTACCTCTTCAGTAACGAACAATATAACCACAACGGCGAAAAATTCCGTACAAAGTTCTCGCACCTCCACATTGGTAACCCTGCTTTCCTTGTATGGGAATGTGTGGAGCTGCCGGAAACACTATTCCTCTCACTTGTCTTAATGCTGTCCTTACTCTCCACAGTCTGTTGGTCGCACGCATAAAAAAAATTATTACAAAGATAAATTTCACTCCTCATAATTTTACAATAAATCGAGCTTTTATCATCTTTTTCTTCCATTTTTGTTAAATCTTAAATGTGGGATTTATTGTGTTTGGGGTTGAACTCATTACAGTATATAAAGTGTTGAAACATTATTCTAATATTTCGAAAAACAAGGATAAAGGAAATGACGTCACAACCAGGCTTACCAACCATACAAGGCGACAGAAGTGTTCATGCTGAGGTCCATCACAGCCAGGGGTGAAAGTATTAACCTGGTGATTAGACATCCTAACGTTATCCTAACCTAACCAAACGCTATCTTAACCTAACTTAACACTAACCTAACCAAACGCTATCTTAACCTAACGTTATCTTAACCTAACCTATCCTAACCTAACCTAACGTTATCTTAACCTAACCTAACTCATGACAAACAACAAAAGCTCAAGGATGACACTGGAGGGTAACCTGATACTCTTTTGCCATATATAAACACACCAAGTATACTTTTACACTGGAGGAGTGACAACACCTAATTGACCATCTCACCAACCAATGAAACATGACTGAAAAAAAAAATAATCTTAAAACCAATTTTTTGGTTTTTTTCAATTTAGTAAATCGCATAAATTTCAACCATCATCTCCCCTCTCACTGGTCAACGAATCGACCAATTAGACCCCGTCGTTCTGTCAGTCCATACCTGTTGTCTATGTAAAGGACAGGAGGGGACCAGGTCATAGAGGCTGAAACACGGAAGTATAGAATGAGGTTATAGATGGCGCCACACTGAAACCACCTGTATGTCTTCTATTTGTTTTGAGTGTAGGTGTGGCCTCTGAGCGACCTGGAGAAACCCTGCAGGCTCCAGGAAGAGGTGCTGACGAAGGTGAGGCGGCCACACATACAGTACTGTACCTTATTTGATTATAATGGATCTCTGGGTGTTGTGTTGTGTTGTGTTGTATCTGGTGAGGTGTGTCGTGTTGTGTTGTGTTGTGTTGTTGTGTCTGCCGAGGTGAGATGTGTCGTGTTGTGTTGTGTCTGCCGGGGTGAGGTGTGTCGTGTTGTGTTGTGTCTGCCGGGGTGAGGTGTGTCGTGTTGTGTTGTGTCTGCCGGGGTGAGGTGTGTCGTGTTGTGTTGTGTCTGCCGAGGTGAGGTGTGTGTGTTGTGTTGTGTCTGGGGGTGAGGTGTGTCGTGTTGTGTTGTGGTCTGCCGGGGGTGAGGTGTGTCGTGTGTTGTGTCTGCTGGGGTGAGGTGTGTGTCGTGTTGTGTTGAGGTGTGTGTCTGCTGCCGGGGTGAGGTGTGTCGTGTTGTGTTGTGTCTGCCGGGGTGAGGTGTGTCAAGTTGTGGTCTGAGGTGGAGGTGTGTCGTGTTGTGTTGGTTGTGTTGTTGTGTCTGCTGAGGAGGTGAGGTGTGTCGTGTTGTGTTGTGTCTGCCGGGGTGAGGTGTGTCGTGTTGTGTTGTGTTGTTAGGTGTACCGAGGTATATATATATATATATATATATATATATATATATATATATATATATATATATATATATATATATATATATATATGTATTCATTTATAATCTGTATGTATTAAATAAATCAGTCTGTGTTGTGTATTAGTTAGGTAAAATAGTATGATAATAATTGGTGACATGGTATGAGCACTGCATGGGTAACTGGTCCACCAGCTCAGTCGGTGAGTGCAGGGAGGCAGACGAGCCTAGCAGGTGAGTGTGTGGTACAGTTGGTCTAGTCTTTTGTACTGTATGGTAAGACTGAGGTTAGGGTTTAGGTTTATGTAGACTGTGGTTGTTTGTATTTAATTTATTCTTTTTCTTGTTTGTAAATCGTTCCCCAATTTTATTATATTAAGAAATTATGCAGTGTATGATTCCTCCTCAATATGAGTTAATCTGAGGCTTATGAAGAACCTGGTGGATATAATATTAGTCTTTATAGTGTTTACCCTGCTTGTTGGATCGAGCCTCACCTCTTATTTGACTAGTGGCAAATTCTTGATAAAGAGGAGTGATAGCACAACATTAGTGTTAAGACAGTTTAGACATAATACTGTCATATTTGTGAAGTAGATTAAATGTGCCAATTAGGTACATTCTCATATCTCTAAGTAAGATGAAAAGGTTACCATACGATATCAATGTATTTGGTATTATTTTTGGGTGTTTAATTTAAAGGAAATTTTCCTTCGCAGTCAAGTGTGTTTCTTAATGCTGTCTTGTTGTCATAGAAACTTTCATCTGTATTTTATAAAAATCGCCTTGACACGGAATAAATTCCTGTTGATGGTTCCTCGTGTAACACAAATAAATAATTATCATTTTATTAAAACATTAATCTGTACATGTTGTTTTGCGCTTCATTCAGACTTGTGAGACAAAAGCTGTATGAGTTAAGGAGTACCGAGCCAAAGGTGTTGAAGAGGACTGTAACGATGACGCCTGGTCAACTCTCCTGGTGGGTCCTCTCTGGGCTGTGTCTATTTTCAGTGTGCACAAGCTCTACTGTACAGGTACATAAACCAATTCTTTACTCATACTATATATATAGATATATATATATATATATATATATATATATATATATATATATATATATATATATATATATATATATATATATATTAATCTGCTATTAACGTAGATGGTACAAAGAGAAGCAAAACAAAAATTATGTGTTTGGTGTGTGTGTGTATGACAAGTGTCACGAAAACGAACACTAATGAATTTAGCTGTGCAAAGTTTATATGCCTGGCCAGCACATCACCGTGTTAACTTGATAGTCCAGCAAATACGAACGTTTCTGTATAATAACAAAACAAAGATCAGGTCAGGTTAGTTTATGTACTGTATGTTAATTTAAGTTACGGTAAGAGTGATCGTTACAGCACCAATAGTGTTTTATCGTACGGGGCCGGGGCACAAGTCAATACCTGCTGTTTTGTGTGTGTTTTTAGGGTAAATTATATAACTGTAGATCATCCCAAACTAAGAAGAACTGCTCAGGTTCACTTGTGCCACACTATTAGATAAACACTAATAAACACACACTCGGTACATTTTCTCTGTCTTCAGGCGGGCGTACTACAAAGTGTGCAGCTTCAACAAAAACAAAATAAATCTTGGTCTTTCCAGAACGAAAAAATATTAAGATTCAGGAGAAGGATTCAGAGATGGAAAGTGACTTGTGGTACGTGATTACCTTCAAGAAACTCACAGACTATCAGCTGTTGGCTCTACCAGACATCAACTGCAGCGTGAACGTGAAAACTACTAGCTGTGATGAAATATGGCTGCAGAAGGAGTGTGGTGATGACAACGACAATATCACGACGATCTTCCATTATCATGATAAACTTCGTGTGCGCTTGTTCAACGATTGCTTCTATTTTGAGGTGAACTACCACGAGGATAAGTGCTGCAACAACGGGGAGAACATCTACTTCAAAATGAACAATTATTCACGAGTTTTCATCCGTTATAAAGGTGCGTTCTCGAGCCTACTATAGAAATAAATCAATAAATATAGTAAACTTATTGTAGCATTAAACTGATGACTACATGACGATATTTTCCTCATTAGAATATATTTAACATTATACAGTACATTCCAAGGATTATATTTGTGAAATGTATATAATCTAACACGAAGTTAATCTACACTATAAAGAGGTTTACTTATTTAACAAAATGTCAACACCCATTTTAATCCTGGAAAACAGCGCTCTCTCTCTCTCTCTCTCTCTCTCTCTCTCTCTCTCTCTCTCTCTCTCTCTCTCAGCGTTATTTCACTGTTTTAACCCACACAATTCAACATAGATTTGGATGCGAAGAACCATCTTCGTCAAAAACTGAAGTTCTACAAGTTCTTCACCATCATGTACGCCACGAGTACTACCATCCTGATGGTGCTTATCATCACCTTCTTGGCAATTTTGAGGTGCCACCGTCGACACTGCTGCTCCCTCAACAACATAAATCCCCGGCTGAGGCGCTGGAGCAGTTCTCATTACGAAATTACCTTCGTCCCGCCCCGACCCAATAGGCTTATCTCACTAAGCAGCACACCGCCCCCACTCCCTTTACCCTTTAAGACGGTTCCCTGCGTCAAGGAAGACATACCTAGGGTTCTACCTCCTCCCTCAATGGGATTACCCCACACTTCCTTTCAGCCCCCAGACACTGTGACGTCAGGAATAGCCACCAGTTCTCTTCAGGAAGACCAAGACCTGCCTAGTGACGGTGACGTAGCCAAGGTCTCAACCCCCCAGCCTACAGTCTACCACCACCACCATCCCACCACAGCAGTCTACAACCACCACCATCCCACCACACCAGTCTACCACCACCATCCCACCACAACAGTCTACCACCACCACCATCCCACCACAACAGTCTAGCACCACCATCACCCCACCACAACAGTCTACCACCACCATCATCCCACCACAGCAGTCTACCACCACCACCACTCCACCACAACAGTCTACCACCACCACCATCCCACCAGAATAGTCTACCACCACCACCATCCCACCACAGCAGTCTACCACCACCACCACCATCCCACCACAGCAGTCTACCACCACCACCATCCCACCACAACAGTCTACCACCTCCATCACCCCACCACAACAGTCTACCACCACCACCATCCCACCACAGCAGTCTACCACCACCACCATCCCACCACAGCAGTCTACCACCACCATCACCCCACCACAACAGTCTACCACCACCACCATCCCACCACAGCAGTCTACCACCACCACCATCCCACCACAACAGTCTACCACCACCATCACCCACCACAACAGTCTACCACCACCACCATCCCACCACAGCAGTCTGCCACCACCATCACCCCACCACAACAGTCTACCACCACCACCATCCCACCACAGCAGTCTACCACCACCACCATCCCACCACAAACAGTCTACCACCACCACCATCCCACCACAGCAGTCTACCACCACCACCATCCCACCACAGCAGTCTACCACCACCATCACCCCACCACAACAGTCTACCACCACCACCATCCCACCACAGCAGTCTACCACCACCACCATCCCACCACAACAGTCTACCACCACCATCACCCCACCACAACAGTCTACCACCACCACCATCCCACCACAACAGTCTACCACCACCATCACCCCACCACAACAGTCTACCACCACCATCACCCCCACCACAACAGTCTACCACCACCACCATCCCACCACAGCAGTCTGCCACCACCACCATCCCACCACAACAGTCTACCACCACCATCACCCCACCACAACAGTCTACCACCATCTGTACAAAGTTGAGACACAACAGTGCTTCCTGCCACCCTGGCGGACAGTTCCCTTCGATATCGCAATACCGACATTTCAGCCTAAAAAATTAATTATACAAAGCATTTATCTCCAACACACTGCCAAAGTGAGAGCTCTTGAACACATACACACTCTACAGACTGATGATAATATCACACAGACCATCTACACTGGTGGATCTCTTTAACACCGCCTGTGGGAGGGCTGGAAGTGCTATTGTTGTGACTCAACCTGACGGTAATATAATTGAGAAAGGAGTTAGAATTAACTACTGGGCATCCACTCTACAAACTGAATTAGTTGCCATACTCACAGCTATTAAATTCATTGAAACCACTGTCACTGACAGTCTCATCATCACTGACTCTCTATCCTCACTACTTGCCCTTGACACCCTCGACTCAGGTTGTCACGCTCTTGTCTCTGAAGCCAGACACAAATATGCGTGCCTTGTTGACCGGGGTGTCAGGGTCAAACTGTTGTGGATCCCCTCATAAAACATGACCGAGTTGATGCCCTCGCCAAACTCGCGTCTAACAAAGACACTGTTGTATACAATTTTGGTCTGTCAAAAAGAACCCTTAAAACTGTAATTAGGAAGGAACTTATAGATGAATTTGACGCAAGTAGACAAGTGTAAACAGGCACTAGTCGATCCATAGTTTACCATGATGAGATGTATCAAGTGAAACATGTATATGGAACAAGTAACAAGTTCACTAAATTACAAGAAGTTGTAACCGCTGGATTAAGGTTAGGATATAAGTACCTCTGGCAGTATGTTCCTCAAGCAGATGTAAACAAGACTATATGTAAAGTGTGTGGCCAGACATATGGCCACACACTTGAACACTACGTCCTCGACTGTGTGAAGATAGAACCTTTTAGGGACAGGTCCAAGCACACTGTGTGTGAAATGGCACAACACTTCATCTCTAATGGCAAAATAGCCGACATAATAAGATTGTATCCACTTTTTTGTACTTAGTAGCTATATCAGTTCTCATGTATAGAACCAAACATAATGTGCCTGAATTCTTCTCACGCAAATGTGAATAACAAAGTGTGCGGCCAGACATACTGCCCCACACACCTGTACTCACGCATTTGTGAATAAGTTACCCTTTATGTATAGAACTAAACAAATAATGTAATTGAAATACTGTGTAACATTCAGTGCCATAATATCCTGACCACGGGGGTTAATTATTATGACCCTTTGTAAACTCTACTCTGTAATCCTTTTGCGCTACCGCTCAGAAGATGCGTATGGGGTGCACAGTAAACTAGCCGCTGTAAGCGGCAAAGTCAAAAATCATATCACTATCTCCCCACCACATCAATCTACCGCCACCACCACCACCACCCATCACAACAATCTATCAACACACCCCACCACAACAATCTACCACCACTACCACTTCACCACACCAATCTACCACCCCACCACAACAATCTACCACCCCACCACAACAATCTACCACCCCACCACTTCAATCTACCACCACCACCACCCTACCACAACAATCTACACTACCACCCGACCACAACAGTCTACCACCATCACCACAACAATCTACCACCACCCACCACCCAATCTACCACCACCCCACCTACAATCTACCACCCCACCACCACAACAATCTACCACCCCACCACAACAATCTACCACCCCACCACTACACCATCTACCACCCCACCACAACAATCTACCACCCCACCACAACAATCTACCACCCCACCACCAATCTACCACCCACCAATCACCCACCAACTACCACCCCACCAACAACAATCTACCACCACCACACAACAACTAATCTACCCACCCCACCACAACAATCTAACACCCCAATTCAATAACACCTACCACCCCACCACTTCAATCTACCACCACCACCACCACCACCCTACCACAACAATCTACACTCCACCACCCTGACCACAACAGTCTACCACCATCACCACCACACAATCTACCACCACCACACAATCACCCACCATCCACCCCACAACAGTCTATCACTCCACCCCACAACAGTCTACCACAGCCACCCCACAACAGTCTATCACCGCCACCCCACAACAGTCTACCACCGCCACCCCACAACAGTCTACCACAGCCACCCCACAACAGTCTACCACCGCCAACCCACAACAGTCTACCATCACCACCTCACAACACCTACCACTGCCACCCCACAACAGTCTACCGCACCCCACAACCATCACCACCACAACAGTCTCACCACCACCCACCTAAACCCCACACCGCCACCCCACAACAGTCTACCATCACCACCCACAACAGTCTAACACCACCTCACAACAGTCTACCACCACCACCCTACCATCTGGTACAACAATCCACCACACACCCCACAACAGTCTACCACCGCCACCCCACAACAGCCACACCACCCCACAACAGTCTACCACACCACCCCACAACAGTCTACACCACCACCACAACAGTCTACCACCACCACCAGTCACACAGTCTCTACCACCACCACCTCACACAACACAATCTACCACCACCAGCCACCCTACCAGTCTACACCACCACCCCACAGCAAAGTCTACCACCACCACCTCACAACAGTCTACCACCACCACCTCACAACAGTCTACCACCACACCTCACAACAGTCTACCCCACCAACCAGTCTACCACCGCCACCCCACAACAGTCTACCACACCACCCCACAACAGTCTACCATCACCACCCCCAACCGTCTACCACCACCACCACCAACAATCACCACAGTCTATCAACAGTCACCACCACCACCTCACAACAGTCTACCATCACCACCCCACAACAGTCTACCATCACCACCTCACAACTCTACCACCACCACACTCCCCAACAGCCTACCACGCCCACCACCCCACAGCAGTCTACTGCCACCCCACAACAGTCTACTACACCCCACAACAGTCTACCACCCCACCTCACAACAGTCTACCACCACCACCTCACAACAGATACCTACCCCAATGCCACCACCACAACAGTCTACCACCCCCACAACAGTCTACCACCCACCCCAACAGTCTACCATCTACCACCTCCCACACCACACCACAGTCTACCACCCACCACCTCACATCACAACCAGTCTAACCACACCTCTACCATCCCACCTCACAAAGTCTACCACCACCACCCACCCCACAACAGTCTACCATCACTGACAGTCTACCACTGCCCTCAGTCTGCCACCACCCCCACACAAGTCTACCACTGTCTACCACCAATTCCCACCACAGTCTACCACCACCCCACAACAGTCTACCACCGCCACCCCACAACAGTCTACCACACCACCCACAACAGTCTACACCCACCCCACAACAGTCTACCATCACCACCCCACAACAGTCTACAACACCACCAGTCTACTCCCACAACAGTCTACCACTGCCACCAACACAGTCTACCATCACCACCCCACAACAGTCTACCACCGCCACCCCACAACAGTCTACCACCACCCACCACCTCACAACAGTCTACCACTGCGCCACCTCTACCACCGCACACCACCACACGTCTACCATCACCACCACCCCTCACACACAGTCTACCATCCACCACCCCACAACAGTCTACACTGCCCCACAACAGTCTACCACCGCCACCCCAACAGTCTACCATCACACTCACAACAGTCTACCACTGCCACCCCACAACAGTGTCTACCACCACCACCTCACAACAGTCTACCACCACCACCACCAAATAAACAGTCTACCACTGCTCTACCACCGCCACCCCACAACAGTCTACCACCACCACCCTCACAACAGTCTACCACATCCACTCTACACTCACCGCCACCCCACAACAGTCTACCATCTTCTCGGCCCCCCACAACAGTCTACCATCACCATCACCACCCCACAACAGTCTACCACCGCCACCCCACAACAGTCTACCATCACCACCCCACAACAGTCTACCACCGCCACCTCACAACAGTCTACCATCACCACCCCACAACAGTCTACCATCACCACCCCACAACAGTCTACCATCACCACCCCACAACAGTCTACCATCACCACCACTCTGCCAATGCCCCAACGTATCCCACCAAATAACCTAACCTAACCTTTCCTGCCTCTTACACGACCCCCCCCCTCAATAAATACCCTCACGCACTTCCTTATTAAAGACCTTCCCAATCAGACTTAGGTGTTCATGTTAATCAATTTTGTTAGTTTACATTAACAAACAAAACCAGATATTTATACTGTTAATTTCATATTGATGATTTTGATTACTTTGTTATATATTATGTTAACTTTTAGCTGTAAATGATTATTATTACTAACTACTAGTAGTAATGCTGGATGAAGGTCTTCTTCATCTCTGAATTCTCTTTGTGTAAGTGTCAGGCTGTGTCAAGAATTGTCAGGTATAGTACCAAGTCACTCGAGTGGTGTCAAAAAGTGGCAAGTAATGTTAAATACTGTTAAGAATGATCAAGTAGTATCAAAAGGTGTCAGATGGTATCGAGAAGTAGTAAGTTTCAGGTAGTGTCATGTAGTGTTAAAATGTGTCAAGAAATATCAAGAAGTGTCAGATAGTGTCAAGACGTGTCAAGCTGCCTCCCGAACGCTGGGAATGCTGTTCAGATGACGTAATTACTTCACTCTTGAGCAGTTGCTTTAAGTTTATAAAGGATTCATTCGTCCTAGTTTGGAGTACTGCTCTCATATCTGGGGTGGCTCTTCTTCTGTCCAACTGGTAAATAGGGTGGAATCAAAGGCATTTCGTCTTATTAACTCCTCCTTTAGTTGATAATCTTTCTTCCCTTTCTCTTCGCCGCAGTGTTGCTTCACTCTCTCTCTTTTACAGGTACTTTAACGGGCAATGTTCGGTGGATTTGGCATTTTGTGTACCGCCGGCTAGGCCTTTGGCTCGTAACACTCGTCTTGCCCGCGGTGCCCACCGTTTCTCTGTGGATGTCGTTTACACTAGAATAACCCGTTTTAGTACATCCTTCTTTCCTCACACAGCCAAATTGTGGAATGCTCTGCCTTCTTCTGTGTTTGCATACTCATACAATCTGTCTCTCTTCAAAAAGTTGGTTATCCGGCATCTTCGTGGTGTAGATTATGTCTTGTTCTCTTCTATTTTTTTGTTTTTCTTTCTACTCTTATTTTTTCGCCCCCCAGGCCCCGGTGTGGGTCGATGACCTGTGTCCGGAGGGGCTATTCCCAGTAAAAAAAAAGTGTCAAGAAGTGCCAGGAAGTATCAATAAATGTCCGATAGTGTTAAGACGTATCAGGTAATATCAAGAAGTGTCGAGCAGTGCCAAATATTGTCAGGTGGTGTAAGTGTCAAGTAGTATAAGAAATGACAGTTTGTAATGACATTAATAATCAGTTTCGTGTTTCAATAACTATTAAGCTATAAATTATGTGTAACTTTAATTTGGGTTTTATTATCTTCCCTCACCTCCTCCTCCTTCCCTCCCTCACCAACCCCTCTTTCCTTCATCTCCCCCAGCCATTTCCCCTTCACTCTTCTCCCACTCACCCCCTCACTGTCCTCCCCACCCCCTTTACCTCCCCCACCTCACCTTTCCCTCATCTCCGGTTTCTTATCAGCTGGCCCTCCCACTTATCACAGCTACTTAACACCTCAGGTAAAATTGGTAGATTTTTTTTTTTTATTCTTTGGAGCGATAACATAGTAGGTAGTAGGTAATAGGCAACTATCAAACAGGGAGGTCCTACCGCCTGGGAAGACATTGGAAGCATAATGTGTTGTCTAATGGTAGACCCTGCTGCCATATCGCATCAAAAAAATTGTGACCAAGTCCCAGGTTGCTGTTCTAACTTTCTGCCTCATTTACACACAGTTGCAGGGTCTCAATTGTTTCTCTTACTTTGACAACACAACATACATACATTATTATTATTATTATTATTATTATTATTATTATTATTATTATTATTATTATTATTATTATTTATAATTTTTATATATTTCTATTTTTTTCTTTTATTATAATTGTTATTTACTTTTATATATTTGTATTTATTTTATTACTATAATATTATTATTATCATATTCATCATAATTATTATCATCATTATTATTATTTTATAATATTTTCGCACCCCAGGCCTTGATGTGGGTCATTAAAAAGGACGTGTGCCCGGGTGGGCTAATGCCCGTAAAAAAAAAAATATATATATATATATATATATATATATATATATATATATATATATATATATATATATATATATATATATATATATATATATATATATATATATATATATATATATATATATATATATATATATATATATATATATATATATGGAAACTGCAGCGGGCCTATTGGCCCCTACTGGGCAGTCCCGTTTACACCCAACCCCTATTGCTCATATATCCATCCAACCTATGTTTGAAGCTAGCCAGCGTATTCGAGTTAATGATGATGTTTGGTAACTTGTTCCATTCATCCACTACTCTGTTTCCAAACCAGTGTTTACCTATTTCGCGCCTAAATCTAAATTTGTCTAATTTAAAACCATTGTTACGAGTTCGCTCCTGGTTGGATAGTTTGAGTACCTTTGTAATGTCCCCTTTATTTAGCTCTGACTTCCATTTATACACCTCTATCAAGTCGCCCATCGCTCTACGTCTCTCGAGGGAGTGCAAATTAAGATGCTTTAACCTGTCCCTATACTCCAGGTTCCTAATGCCCGGGATTAGTCTTGTCATTCTCCTCTGAATTCTTTCCAAGGATTTTATATCCATTCTGTAATACGGTGACCAGAACTGAACTGCGTAATCCAGGTGAGGTCTCACATGCGCAAGATATAATCATAAGATGACCTCGCTAATCTTGTAACTAACACTACTTTGTATGAACCCAAGTACTTTATTAGCCTTGTTATGAGCAAAAACACATTGTTTACTTGGCTTAAGGTTCCTACTTATCATTACTCCTAAATCTCTCTTGCAGTCGGATTTCTCAATGGCATCGTTGTTCATCTGGTAACTGGTTTCCCTGTTTACATCTCCTATACTGAGAACTTTACATTTGTCCACGTTGAATTTCATATGCCATTTTTCAGACCATTCGAAAAATTTGTTTAGATCTTCCTGTAGTTTTGCGGAGTCCTCGTAAGATTTAATAACACGTCCTATTTTAGTGTCATCAGCAAATTTACTTATATTGCTGTCTATGCCGATATCTACTGTATGTCGTTTATGTATATAATAAATAATAATGGTCCAAGTACTGAGCCTTGGGGAACTCCATTAGTGACGTTGCTCCAATGGGATTTAGTGCCGTTAATGCTCACTCGCTGTTTCCTGTCCTGTAACCACGCCCTAATCCATTTAAGGATATTACCTTTGATGCCATGTGCTTCTACCTTTCTAATTAGTCTTTCGTGGGGAACTCTGTCGAAGGCTTTGCTAAAGTCGAGATATACCACATCATAATTGTGCCCCTCGTCCACCGTTTCGAAAACTGATGAAAAGAATGTTAATAGATTAGTTAGACATGAACGCCCGCTTGTGAAGCCATGTTGGGAATCTTTGATCAACTTGTGCTTCTCCAGGTGGTTTCGAATAGAGTTTGAAATAATTGATTCTAGTAATTTACCTACTATTGATGTTAGACTGATTGGACGGTAGTTAGAGGATAGTGATCTATCCCCTTCTTGAAAATCGGTATTACATTTGCTATCCTCCAGGATTCTAGCACGACACCTGTTTTTAATAACATGTTACACAACTTTGCTAAGGGCATACTAAGCTCATCCTTACATTCCTTTAATACTCTGGCAAATATCTCATCTGGACCAGGTGACTTATTAGGCTTTAGTTTGTCTATTTGCTTGCTAACATCGTTACTAGCCACTACTTTCTCACTTAATTTGTTTTTTTCACTATCTCTGAATAGGGTCGGTGCCTCGGGTATCATGTTTAAATTTTCAGTGGTGAAAACTGTTGAAAAATATTTTTTTCAGATTATTACTCATTTCTCCGTCGTTATCAGTTAGCTCGCCGGTATCTGACTGTATTGGTCCAATCTTTTCTCATGTTTTAGTTTGATACATTTGGTAGAATCCTTTGGGGTTTGTCTTCGCCTCCCTTGCTATCTTTACCTCATTATTCCTCTTAGCTTTCCTTATCTCGGTCTTAAACCTACTCGCCAATACCTTATAATAATCCCGTAGGTAAATTTCGCCACGATTTATCCTCCTACCTATATCTTTCCTTTGGCCAATAATGTTCTTTAAATAATTATTTATCCATTTAGGGTCATTGTTGTCTGATCTGAGTTTTTTGTATGGTATGTTCTGCCTTTGTGCATTAGTAATTCATTATTTAAATTGTCGTGGAACTCGGCAATCTCAGATCTCATTATCAGGTCGGCTTTAACCGCCAGGTTCTCCCCCCCCCCCCCCCCAAGCGCGACACCGCCTCCCTCAACTGCCACTTGAAATATCAAAGTTTGCCCTTCTGAAATCTGGGATTTTTGTGGAATTTTTCTTACGTCTGCCCTGAAAATCTAACTGGAATCTAATTTCTTTGTGATCACTGTTTGTAAGTTCGTTCCCTACCTCGACATTGCTAATGAGGTTTTCTCTGTTCGACAGAACTAAGTCGAGTATATTATTACCCCGTGTGGGTTCGGTTATATGTTGACTTAGGAAACAGTCCTGGGTCGTTTCGAGAAAATCCTCTGATTCTGAGTTACCCGTAAGGTCAGTCCAACCTATTTGGCCAAGGTTAAAGTCGCCTACTATACAGACTTTGTTGTGTATGGAAGCCCTGCGATTTCATCCCAGATAAGTCGCTCATTAACTCTATCAAGATTGGGAGGTCTATATATTACTCCTGTGATTGATTTTCCCCTGCCGTCGATTAATTCTATCCAAATTGTTTCTGTATTCCGCTCAGTTTTTATTTCCTTATTTATTTCACACTTCAGATTATCCCTAACATAGATTGCTATTCCGCCTCCTTTCCTGGTCTGCCTATCGATATGGAACAATTTGTAACCCGCAATTTGGTATTCGACCGGTAACTCACGTGAGTCTAGGTTGATCCATGTTTCAGTGAATGCTATTATGTCGATTTTTTCGGTACATACCAAGGCCCTAATATCATCCATTTTGTTTCTCATACTTCTACTATTCGCGTAGTAGACATTTAAGTTCGTCGTGTTCTGAGTCCTCCCTTTACCTAGTATCTCTTTACACACACACACACACACACACACACACAGTCAGTCAGACACTCACACACACACATACAACTCTATCTACGGTATATTTCACGCACACAGACAGTATACATAAACGGTGCTAGTATACAATGTCCATACACGATGAAGGTAGAAAAGATATACATTATACGTAAAAATATACAGTGCGGGTATACAAACAGTGTACCCTACAGTAGACAGCGAGCGACAACACTTCATTTTCTCAGTTTGGGACGTACTGTATCGTAGAAAACTGGAACCTTCCGACACGCTCTCTGAGAAACTTTAGAAGTTTAGGACATTTGGCGGGCTTAGAGAGAACTGATCCTGTCCACGTGATCCATTTATCATGACTCTGTAATATACCATGTACCACATTACCATTTTAGGATGTTTCGAGCGATAATATCCTTCATGTTCCGTATAAAGAGGTGTGCTCGTCTCTGATGTATCATGCTACCCAGCCAGGCTTACCAACCGTTCATATGTAGCCGAGGTAAACCATTGATTATGTGCTGCCGACTTTAAAAAAAATAATAATAATCGGACAAAACTGGGAAGATAATTTTCTCACTCACTTTATATACGCAGTACTGCAAAGTGTGAGTATACTGTATAATCTCTGGGTTTATGAATCGGTGAGTGACGCGGCGGGACTTTTGTTGGCAACTGTAGTGCTTCAAAAAAGAATCTGCCAGGCTGGGTCTGATACCTTCCGAAATGCTACGTGTAACTCATGATGTCCCGGTCGGGTTGGTATGCATGGCTGTGAAATATTGATCCTGCAGTGCGCGTGTACAATGTACAGTACGTATACAGTGCGGGTGTACAAACAATGGTTCGTACAAACAAGGTTTACCAAGGATAGTCTCATTAGAATTTGTATAAAAAACACTAGGATTGATAAAATGTGACGTAGATAAAAATGAATGAATAAAATGTTACACAGATAAAAGGGGAAGATATGTCACAACGCCAGCTCTTGTGTTGAAGTATACAACACGTCCAAGACCTGACAGTCACAGGGAACAGACGAACCCAAGCCTGGCGAGTGGCGTCATACTTCACTCACTTACCGTTTCGTATAACCATAACTGTCAGGTCTTGGACGTGTTGTATACTGTACGCTCTTAAACCAGTTGTCAGCTTTTAATATATGTGGCATATATTAATATCAGATATATATATATATATATATATATATATATATATATATATATATATATACAGTATATATGTATATATTGTATATATATATATATATATATATATATATATATATATATATATATATATACATATATATATATACATACATATATATATATATATATACATACATATATATATATATATATATATATATATATATATATATATACAGTATATATACATATATATATTTATATATATATATACTGTATATATATATATATATATATATATATATATATATATTTATATATATATATATATATATATATATATATATATATATATATATATATATATATATATATACAGGAAATATATATATATATATATATATATATATATATATATATATATATATATATATTAATATATATTACGTTATACGGTTAGGTAGATATTATGTTTATTAGCTCAGTATGTCACCATTCTTGGGCTTGTATTTTCTCTCAGGTCCTGGACGTGTATGAGGCTTTGATGAGAAGGAACTATCAACAGAACAACGTACAGTACTGTAGATATATATGTTAGAGTACTCTGGGACCACCTGAAGAATATTCACCCCAACTTATTTCAACTAAACAACCATCGTAGCACTGTTTTTTTTTTTTGGGGGGGGGGGTTAGGTTAGATTAGGTTAGGTTAATCTTTAGTTGATAAAAGCTTATGGTGGAGATTCTTCAGGTGATCCTAACTCCGATTATGTAAAAGTTTGCAATACCTTTTATGATCAAAGTAAAGCCAACGAAGTACAGTACAAGAGCTGATGTCATGTAGGAGCATATGTAACATTACACGCGAGGCTACAATAGGTTACACTTACAATAAATTATGCGATTCAGTTTTGGAGGTTTAGTTTTTTAGTTTAACAAATTTATTGACAAAGCTTGTAGTACAGTTTGCCTATTCTGAGTAATTCAGTCAGGTCTTGACACTGAGGGTGATATCACTTCTCACTGCCATACAGGACAGAGGTTCATACACAAAGAGATGCATCATATTCATTGACAGTACATATACATATATGTACACACACACATACACATATACATACATATACATATATACATACACATATACATGTACATATATATACACATATGCACACATACATACATACATATACGTCGGTCAGATTCATGTGGGTAATGTCACTTTTCACTGCCATACAGGACAGAGGTTCGTACACAAAGAATGCATCATATTCATTGACACTATATATATAGGTCAGATTCATGTGGGTAATGCCACTGTTCACTGCCATGCAGGACAGAGGTTCGTACACAAAGAAGGAAATACATCATATTCATTAGCAGTATATATACTAGGTCAGTGGATCACATACATTGGAGTCATATTCTAATTGAAGACTAATCAGTGTGGGCTAGCAAATTTGGGATAAACAGCAAGAATGTCCTCAAGCACACCTGATTCAATGAAGTAATTACATAGTTCAAGATACAATAAGTCAGGTGGCCTGAAGTCTTTGACAGTACCACATTCAATAATATAGTGTTCAAGTGAAGGCTTTAAAGGTTTATCACAAAGATTACATGCTGAGTGTTCTGATATGGGTACAGCGTTACTAACTTGCCAGATGTGTCTGTATCCTAGCCCAATTCTGGCCACGACTACATCACATTGTCTGGTTCTGTCCTTATGCTGGCCATACCGGTACCTCTTGTCACAAAATTTGTCATATTTACTAATGCTACAACTGTCAGGTCTCTCTGCATTTCTCACTTCTTCTAGATCAGAGTTCATGATTCTGACTTGAATGTTTTTAATTACAGCATTGGACAGGCCAAGGTCACGGTCAACATTTTCTTTCTTACATGCCTCATTGGTTTTGGTTTTGGAGGAGGGGGTGAGGAGCAGGAAGGGTGAAGAAGAAGAGGGGAAAAGGGGGAGGGGGTGTAGAAGGAGGGGTGAGGAGGAGAGGGTGTAAGACGAAGGGTAAGGAAGGGGAAAAAGAGGACGGGCGTAAGAGGAAGGGTTAGGAGGAGGAAGGGGTGCAGGGGGAAGGGTAAGGAGGAGAAAAGGAGGAAGGAGAAAAGGAGGAAGGGTGAAGAGGAGTAAAAAAAAGAGGAAGGGGTGTTAGAGGAAGGGTGAGAAGGAGAAGGGGGTGTAGGAGGAAGTATGAGAAGGAAAAAGGAGGAAGGGGTGTAGGGGGAACGGTGAGGAGGAGGAGGAGGAGGAGGAAAAGGAGGGGGTGTAAGAGGAAGGGTGAGGAGGAGGAAAAAGAGGAAGGGGAAGTAGGAGGTAAAAGACGATGAGGAAGTAGGAGGAAAGGTGAGGAGGAGGAGGAAAAGGAGGAGGGAGTGTAAGAGGAAGGGTGAGGAGGAGGGAGTGTAAGAGGAGAAGCTCGAGGCGTAGGAGGGGTGAAGGGGGAGGAGGCAGCGGGTAACATGTACGGTACGCGATAATAACCGTGTACAGTACGTGAGAGTTGAGTATAGTGGGTGGGAGAGCAGTATGAGGGACGCTCAATAACACATCACAAAGATTACTGAGAACTAAGATCATAAGAACATAAGAACATAAGAATGGAGGAAACTGCAGCGGGCCTATTGGCCCATACTGGGCAGTCCCGTTTACACCCAACCCCTATTGCTCATATAAGCATCCAACCTATGTTTGAAGCTATTCAGTGTATTCGAGTTAATGATGATATTTGGTAACTTGTTCCATTCATCCACTACTGTACTCTGTTTCCAAACCAGTGTTTACCTATTTCACGCCTAAATCTAAATTTGTCTAATTTAAAACCATTGTTACGAGTTCGCTCCTGGTTGGATAGTTTGAGTACCTTTGTAATGTCCGCCTTTGTTTAGCCCTGACTTCCAATTATACACCTCTATCAGGTCGCCCCTCGCTCTACGTCTCTCGAGGGAGTGCAAATTAAGATGCTTTAACCTGTCTCTATACTCAAGGTTCCTAATGCCCGGGATTAGTCTTGTCATTCTCCTCTGAATTCTTTCCAATGATTCTATATCCATTCTGTAATACGGTGACCAGAACTGAACTGCGTAATCCAGGTGTGGTCTCACAAGCGCAAGATACAGTTTTAGGATGACCTCTCTAGTCTTGTAACTAACACTCCTATTTTAGTGTCATCAGCAAATATACTTATGTTGCTGTCTATGCCGATATCTATGTCGTTTATATAATAAATAATAATCGTCCAAGTACTGATCCTTGGGGAACTCCACTTGTGACGTTGCTCCAATGGGACTTAGTGCCGTTAATGCTCACTCGCTGTTTCCTGTCCTGTAACCACGCCCTAATCCATTTCAGGATGTTACCTTTGATGCCATGTGCTTCTACCTTTCTAATTAGTCTTTCGTGGGGGACTCTGTCGAAGGTCATACTAAAGTCGAGATATACAACATCATAATTGTGCCCCTCGTCCACTGATTCGAAAACTGATGAAAAGAATGTTAATAGATTAGTTAGACAAGAACGTCCGCTTGTGAAGCCATGCTGGGAATCATTGATCAATCTGCGCTTCTCCAGGTGATTTCGAATAGTTTGAAATGATTGCTTCCAGTAATTTGCCTACTATTGATGTTAGACTGATTGGGCGGTAGTTAGAGGATAGTGATCTATCCCCCTTCTTGAAAATCGGAATTACATTCGCTATCCTCCAGGATTCTGGTACTACATCTGTTTTTAATGACATGTTAAACAACTTTGCTAAGGGCATACTAAGCTCTTCCTTACATTCCCTTAATACTCTGGCAAATATCTCATCTGGACCAGGTGACTTATTAGGTATGAGTTGTGAGGTATGATGTGTGGGGTGTGAGGTGTGATTATTAGGTGTGAGGTAGTATGAGGTGTAAGGTGGGGTATGAGGTGTGAGGTATGAGGTGTGAGGTATGAATTGTTGGTTTATGTCAGAAATTCAGTGTTTTTGTTCCACCAGTGTCAATAACTTTGGAAAGTATGAATGACAGGATACGCTAGGCTAGGCTGTTGGATAATGTTCAGTTTGATATGTTACCAAACGTATGGAGAGCAACAGAAACTCACATTGATCTTGGAAGTATTATTAGTATATCTTATCTTTTACTGTACTTCTTTTTTTTTTAATAATAATTCATTTTTAATATCAGAAAGATCATTAATTGTAAGCTCAAGTTGTGCTGTGTTTGTTCGCTTTGTTTATCTTATATAATGATTTACTTTAGAAAACTCTCTCTCTCTCTCTCTCTCTCTCTGTCTCTCTCTCTCTCTCTCTCTCGTTTTCATCATGGGCCCTTCTTGGTCGAAACAATTTACAGTTTACCATTGTTTCCATACTTATACTGGCATACACTTACACTGTCTTTGTATATTGTATACATGCTCTCTATTTACTTTATATACCTACTGTACACTATGTGCTATATAGGCCAACATCATATCCCTCCATTGTCTATGTTCTGATTCAATGTGAATTTATATTAATATTTTACATAATGAAAACCCCTCTAACACTCTAGCTATCCACATATCTATTTATATAATGATCTGATGATATAGCATGTGATTATCTTCCTGAAGTACAAACAGCAGAGTTCGCCTTTCATAGGGACTGTCATAATAATAATAACATTTATATAAATAAGGAAAATGTTTTCCATGGAAATCCATTAAGAGACTCTATGTAGAATTATTATACTCGTGTCAAGGTTGATAACTGCGTATATAACTGTTGGTCACATCACACCAAGGTCAACCTGGCACCCCACATACACGTTCAGAACCTGAGCGAAAATTCGAAACTTGGTGACACATTTATGTTGCCAATTGTGATAATATAATATTTTGGGTTAACTATGGAATTCGTATCTCAATATTGATTAAGTTGTGAAATTATGATATGTTTTGAATTATATATTTATGTTATTAAGTATTTTGACATATATATTTGTTATTATATATTTTGCCTCTGATTACATATTAGTAACACTCCAGCTGGCGGTGTGTGGCATCTCATCATGGCAGGTTCACCTCTTGGCTGAGCCATGCAATATAAGCGCCCGCTTGCAGCTTCAAGCAAGAATTACCAAACAGACGTGGGTAAGTAAAGCTGTTGAGCTACAGCGTTTGGAGTATTTAGTCCTAAGTTGTTTAGGGAAAGTTATTGACATTATAATTCTCTGTCAAAGAATATATTGCTAAACATGGAATTGCAATTCAATAACAGTAATGTGAGAATTGTAGCGTGTTATAAGCATTCACGTATAGAGGTGACTAATTATAATTTTCTTATTTGACAAAATTTTATTGTTTTGAGATTTGCTCATATTAGAGGGAAATTGTGAAATAGAAAATTAACATTACTAGTTATAACATAACATTAAATATTTTATCTGAATTCTAAAATACTGCATTGGTGTTAAACTAACAAAAAATTGCATGTTTATATTCTATAATTAGAATATTTTAAAATTATTTTGAAATATACACGCATGACTCGTAAATCAAGTTTCACTTATTTTTTTTGTCAAATGTTAAAACTTAGTGTAAATTTGCAGACTTGTACTACCACAGAATGTTTATTAAAAAATTTGTTTTCCGATGTATTTACAGTATGTTTTGATACTTTTCTGTAACGCTTCTCTCGCAAACTACGTAACTTAACCGAGCCCTGGCATATTGGATTGGTCCAATTTTGTCATTGGCGAGATAAGCGTCATAGAAGAAAGGTGTCTTGGAAGTGTATAAACATAGGTAAAACAATAATTCTGTGGTTGTACAAAACTGCAAATTTACCAAAACTTGTTAGTGAATTAAACCTGAGGATAAGAGAAATGTTGGTGTTTTAGATTATCAAACCCGAGTTATACATACAGCACTTCATATCATTTTCAGGAACCGTTTGAAACGCATATGTTTAATGAAATGTATATACAGTATTGTCACTAAAAATGTCACTATATATTTTTTTGTCGTTACAGTTAACCACTGTCGGGTAGCTCGAGCAGCCATGTCCAAGAGTGGTAAGTTATGTTGTATAGGTATAGTTAACACAAGTTGTACCGATAACTAACTTTGTAGGCCATTACCTCTACAGCTTTATGAAGACTAATGCAAGGAAAGTATCACTTGTAAATTATCCATGACAGATTATTAAGTTAAGGTTGTAAAGGTAACTGTAACCTAGAGAAAAAAAATTTTATTCGGACTTGAAATAAATTTGTATAGGTAAACAATTTATGCCATATAAAGTAATTGATAGCATATTCACCTTTACCCTCCTCTTACTCTAATGGAATAGCATCACCCGGGGACCTAAGCGATGCTGGTTTTAGTCCTGGGGGCGTGTCCAAGGGCAGCGTGGCGGCAGGGATGATGTCTAACACTGCTAAGGCTGGGTCGGACATGGGCGCTGTGCCTGACCTACAGTCAGCGGGGGCCAAAAGCAGTAACTTATCGCGTGAGTTTTTAATCTATGAATAATATAAGCAGTTTATTTGTTGGTGGTTACTTGGTAGACTAGAACGCATCGCTGGCTAACGGCATTATTTGTAACGGCTGGCTGTATCCATGCTAGTACTATGTCACTCCTGTTGTAACAGCTTATGTTCTTCACTTCGGATGCACATAAACCTCCTCACTTTTATATTTAGTGTAGAATATAATGGATTCCTTATTCGTGTTTAGTCATATCTAATGCAACAACTGTAATGACATTATATATTATCATCGCCCCTTGCCTCTTCCATTGCCCACACTATCACTCCACCGGATATACGGTAATACTTGCATGAAATTCAAATATATACGTTTTGTTACGGTGCAGGAACTATGCATTGGCCTGAATAACCCAGTGACCTTAAATTTATTATAGAAGGAAAAAACTTGGTGGGAACAATTGGTTATTAACCATTAATGTCACTGATAGTGAAAGGTGGAGACTCGGGAAACTAAATTATTACATTGATTTCAGAATCCAGCACCACCCGTGGGGCACTGGATACTTCGGGGTTCCAATCTGGGGGCGTGGCGAAAGGATCCGTGGGTGCCCAGATAATGAGCGACTCTGCTAAATCTGGCCAAGGAGGGAGGTTGGTGTCCACCCTGCAGTCGGTTGGAGCTAAAAAGTAGATAAGGGGAAAGAAGAACTGCAGCAACATCTAGGTGAAGACTACAGCAGCACCATCAATGGCAATTGAGGCTACAGCATAACATGCAGAGTGGACATCACTGTAGGAAAGTAACATCAGGAGAAACTTGTGCTCAGGATGCAACAATTAGAGAAACCCCGTTAAATTTTATGGATTCGTGATGTTGTTTCTGAAGTGTTAAAATTATTGTCTTTACTTTGTATAAAGCATTTAACGGGTATTAAAGGATTGTAATTTGCTTGGATTTGAATGAAATAAAGAATTTGAATTTGACAGTTTGGTTGTTAATGTTTAAATGCCACTTAAAACCTTAAATGGAATTAAAATGGGAAATTTCTTTCCATCTCTATTGGTCAATTGAAATTCAAACCCCGTGGAAATAGTGGGGCAATTCTGAAGTTGCTGATGTAAGATTCATCTGCTGGACTACACCTTTAGGGTTACAGGTGTAATAGATGTTCTTGCATATAAAAAAAATATAGCTGGCGACTTGGGGAAAATATTAAATTTTGCAAACTAATCACATATGAAATACATGAGACCCAGGATCTTCAGGGGCTCTGCAAGCTCGTTGCTCGGGATGCATATGGTTTTTGTATGTCCGAGTTTATTTTTACCTTATTTTTAAATAGTGGATTTTATTGGACGTTTATGTCGACGCAGTAATTTCTTGCAGATCAATGAGACTTTAAATTGTACATATCGGGGAAAAAAGTGAGAAATACGTGACAGTATCGTTAGTGCCTTTTTTTGTTTTTTTGCACATGGTAGTGATCTAATTCAAACCTATCTTTCAAATCTATCTTTAGCACCTTTATAAGGTATAATCATGCCACAGATGAACAGTTTTGTCAATATAGTTTATTTTTTATACAGCAAGGAAACGGAACAGCGAAATAAGGTGATAGCAAAAGTAATTCCTGGGGAGAATAATGACTGTGGGTGGGCTAAGTAATCCATCCATCTCAGTCCCTTTCCTTTATTTAAATTTTTGCATTCTCTTTTATAACCAATATTTGTATTAATTCGTCCTTTTTTTTTTAAATCAATACAACTTTGTTTCTCTTGTAGCACCAAATTCCAAAAGCCTCCTAACACTTGTGGTGTTGCTATACCTGGGTATGGACTTCCATTAATACATACACAGGATTATTAAACAATATTTACATATATACACATGTATTTTATAGTCATCTACAGTTAAAAAAAAGACTTCAAAACAGTTATAATTACCCCTTAATAATATGAAGTTTTCTTTGTTTGCAGTTGACGTAACAATATGTTAAGCGACGTCGAGTATAAACATTGAGTGAACTGCTGCCTCAAGTGCTGTGGTACACCCTCTGTGTACTGTCTGGCCAGGATAGAAAAAAGAAAGGCTATTGTGTTCACTAAAGGGTTAATATAAATATATAAAAACATATTCGTGAGAAGCTGGACGATATACCATTCTGTATGTCCAATGAATAAGTATATTCACTAAATGGGATCAATGTATAAAGACTGCAGTATACTCGTTGATACTTAATAACAGACTCGTGAGAAGGAGCAGCTTTACCACAAATGTGTAGGATATTTTTATTTTTGTTTTAATTAATATAAAAAGTAATTTCGGAGAACATCCCTTCCACACGAAGGAGTTGTTCAATTTTTTTTATTTTTTTTCTTCTAAATTTGCGGTTAATATTGGTCCATTATCTGTACCCAGGTCCCTCTATGAGTCAGTTGTCTCCTCCTTACCTCCCCCTCCTCCTTACCTCCCCCTCCTCCTTACCTCCCCCTTACCTACCCCTCCTCCTTATAGGTCAGGTCAGGTAGGTTGATTGGTTCCTTTGGTATGAGAATAGTTTGTTTTTTTTGGCGTGTTTTACTCAAATTTGACCTCCATTTTTGTGCAAATTAGCAGTTTCTGTTCAAATTTTTTTTTTACTTTTTTACAAAAATCGCTAATTGGCAAAAGAAATGAATGCCAGATTTTAGTAAAACACCGAAAAACGTAAAAATAAAAGCCTATTCTCGTACCAAAGCCTGTGGACAGCCAATGGGCGAATATTTACAAATTTTTCTTATCATTACAATAAGTATTTCTTAAGCAGTGGATATTTTGCCATGGCTGGTAAGAGACGACATTTACTAGAACCTAATAGAACCTGATCTAACAAATAAAAGAAACCTACCCAATTTCCTAGCCGGGCGGGGGGGGGGGGGACCCCGTCATATTAAACAGAAAGTACCTAGCCAATCAAAGTTCACTCACGGTAAAATAGCGTTAGCAGGAACTTAGCCGACCATTAAAATCATACATATTCCTCAGTCAAATGACCCATAGTTATTTGACCATATACAGGTACTCCTCGACTTACGACCTACTCGACATACGACTGCCTCAGTCGTACCAAAAAATTTTCAAATTACGTATCTTCGAGTCCCGACGTTAGTGATCGCGCTGTGTACTGACAGAATTTTCGTTTGTAATTCCCTTTAAAATGGCTGGCAAGTGTAAAAGTGAGAGTTCTCGTAGTGCTGAGAAGAAAAAGAGACACCCATTTTAGATTTTCTATGTATTATTTTCGCATTTTCGACTTACTACCAATTCGATTTATGACCTGGATTTGGGTCCCTAACTCCGTCATAAGTTGGGGACTGCCTGTACTGTACTAGTCAATTAACACTCTTTGTACAGTAAAAGAATTAATTTATGACCATCTATAGAAGAGATTTGTAAAGTTGCTATCGGTTTTGGTGTTAATATCTTGGCAACGGTGGAGGAAAGCTGCAAATCTTCCATTTATTTTTGGATATTATAGAGGTAAAATAAATACTTCTATAGAAAACTTCCTAAAGTTTTTCCTTCTCATCAATTGGAGTCGTAAAATATTACATAAATTACACAGAATTTGCAGTACTCAAGAAACAGCAAGTAGGCAGTGGCTTTAGTACTGAATTGACAAATACCATTACAGTACTGAAACTTGACCTTAGAAGGCATTAACCTCTGACTCAGTGCTTCATTTTTTACACATCCGCTGGGTATAGATTCCATACATAAAAATACATTTTTAGTGAAAATCCCAAAGACAACAGACTCTAGTGCCTGTACTGCATGAAATTTGGGGGTTCTTGAAATTGAATATTATACTGCAATTATTAACCATATTTAAAGGGATTTTACTGTAGTAATAATTTGGACTTGTGGTTTGGGTGTTTTTAGTAGGTAAATGTGCTCTTAGCTGGAGTCAGTGAAATTAATTATCATTGAGGCCTTAGGCCCCATGCTTAAGGGTGCTTCAGTCACAGTGCCAAAATTTTTGTATACTGTATTGGCATGAGTTACATTTCTCACTTCCAGATGGTGTTGTGTGGTCATGAAGGAAGCACCAAGTTTTATTCAAGTAAATACGTACTTGTGAATCCAAACATAATTATAATAATTACCAGTATCTTCTCTTGTGTTACAGACTGCATCTCATTTGTTTGTGAAGGAAGCAGGTAATTTCTCTGTGGAGGGTGATGTAAGATGTTCTTACATATCTGGATACACTATGGCATCTTCATAAAAAAACTTCAACATTACCATGAACTCTACTGTTGATATTATGACCCCAAGTTGTAATCACCCGAACATAACAATCACCAGAGGAAGTTACTCACAATCCACATCAACAGCTCCAGCCATAAGTATTTGTGCTCATGGCTGGTACCCAAGTGTTATGACCAAGAGTGTTAGTCACAGGAATACTGAAGATCAGGATCAACAGAGAAATTGTGAAGGTGTCTTGAAGATTGTTGACTCTTTTGACAAAGTTCTCCAGATTTTACAAGCAGAAGAGAAGGCAACAGGGATGCATTTTGTAGGTCATAGAAAGGAAGGAATCTTTGACAGACTTGGTAAGGCAAAAGTTTTGTTATACGTACTGGTTTAACTACAATTTATCTTCTTTAAAAGTTTCAGAGTACTTTTCTAATCTGTTTTCCTAGTTTTGAACGAGAAGTTTAGCTGAGAAAAATTAAAATGCAACAATATATGTATGGCGAGTAGTATGGAAATGGATTATATTTGTGTGATTAGAAGTTTTTATTAAGAGTTAACAAAGGGAGATATGCACAGCAATAAAAACACAGAGATGATGCTGTCTCAATAGGTATGTTTGTGTATCAGTAAAAAACAAAAGGGGCTTCAAGTTGATAGAGTAGAAAAATATTTTAGTTTAATAATATCTACCACCATTTGAAAGTTGTAGTGTATATATGAAGAAGGAATATGAAAGGGGATTGGAAGAGGGAAATTATGCTGACATAAAAATTATATCCCATCAATGGTGCTTCTTTGAAAATTCACCAAAGAAAAATGGATGGAGTGACTGAACTAAACTCATTGCATTTTTTATTTTTTTTTGGCTTAGGGTCAGATATGAAGGCTTATATTGGAGAAGGAAGGAAGCACATCAGATACTCAGTGAGCGTAGGAACAAAGGGAAGAGGCTTTGACCCAGTGCCAGTGGAGTACACTGGGGTGCCCTTCATTGAGGCTGGAACTTATGTCCTGGAGTGCCACTTGGGTAATGACAGTGGAGCATGGAACAAGAGGAGATATGCAGCAAACAGAGACCGGACTAAGGTACAGTGAAAGTTATCTTTTTTTTTTTTTTTTTACTACTGTAATAAATTTATTAGGGTTAAAAAGTATTTCCTGAGAAAATAAGAAACTATTATATGCCCAATTTAATGTGGAGTACAGTAAGTCCTCATTTAACATTGCCCCCGATAATGTTGTTTCGTTAAAATGTCGTTATTCTTCAGATAACCTTGATTCGGATAACTTCCCGCCTATTCAGTATAACATCGTCACGGACTACTTTGCATCACCCTCTCTCATCTTGGCGTGCTAAACTCTCACCCGCAGAGCGTCATAGCGTCCCCAAGCGTCGCCAGTCTTTGTTAAGCTACCACAGCGTTCATGCGTGTTTAAGCGTTTTTGCTTTTAATTCTGCACTCTAGCTACGTATTCGAAATGGCTTCCAAGCACCCATCAAGTGCTACTGATGCTAGTGTTGTGAAGAAGCAATGTAAGACCATTAGCCTTGCCACGAAAATGGAGGTTTAAACCGGGAGGAGGAGCCACCCGCCGGGTCTCAGTGACTCACCACCCTCCTCCTCCTCTGCTCCACTACCCACCACACTCTCGCTCCACCACATCTGTCCATCAGTGAGTGCAATACAAAATAATTTAGTTTATTTATATATATATATATATATATATATATATATATATATATATATATATATATATATATATATATATATATATATATATATATATATATATATATATATATATATATATATATATATATATATATATATATATATATATATATATATATATATATATATATATATATATATATATATATATATATATATATATATATATATATATATATATATATATATATATATATATATATATATATATATATATATATATATATATATATATATATATATATATATATATATATATATACTATTTTCTAAAAAAATGACATTGAATTTCTATAAATGTAATGTATTTTATGGGGCAAAGGGAGGCTGGGGAACATAACTCCTGTATTTTGTCTATTTCTTATGGGGAAAATTGATTCCATTAACGTTGTTTCCGTTAACATCATGGTTTTCAGGAACGGAACCACGACGTTAAGTGAGGACTTACTGTATATGATGATGAGAATGTAAATTTGCATTATCATTTAGCTCAAATTACTTTAAACCTGATAACTAATACAGTACTTACAGAAGGAAAGTGTTCAACAGTTGGTGAAGAGGAGGATTCGTTCACACGATACTAAAAAGATGGGCTGTCCTGCCAAGGTGCACATAAAGAGAATCCTTAAACTTCCTGACTTTAAGGTAGATGTACTATGTCCTTCTTCTCACGGTACACCTTATCTTCAGAGTGTTATGTACAGGACTGTATACTGTACTGTAGATGGAACCAAACAGGGTAGGGTTAGGAGTTAGTTAAGATTAGGAATAACATAATCTATTTATTCGTAGTGTGTTAGGGTTAGAGTTAACTTAGATTAAGGATAGGAAATAAGAGAATATCCAAAACAATTAATTTATGAATTCTATTAGTATTTCCTAATCCTCAACAACCCTAACCCTACCATATTTGCTTCTACTGTATTTATAGGAATACCTTGCAGAATGGTGGCTTTTACTCATTGTAGCACTGAATTCGTGTTATTATATCACATTTCCTGTATGTTTCCTAATAATGTCCAGTTATTTCCACTCACGTTAACTTTAAATATGAATTGAAAGTGAAATGTTCTTTGAAATTCTCTTTTTTCTTCTCAATTAACAGATGTGTTTGCATATATTATACAGTAGACTCGCAACTTACATAGGGGTTATGTTCCTGGGACCTCGCGAAAGCCAAAAACTGCGTAAAGTCAGAAACACTTCTAAAAATCCCCTAATTCGCCCTTAAATCAGTATATATACGTACATACTTAAAGACTCGTGCCTTCTCCCTGAGCACGTTGCCGTTCATATCCTCCACCCAGATGTTTAATGCCTTCTCCACCTTCACTATAGTTACGTCTCTAACCTGGCTAGTCACCTTAGCAATAAATGAGGCACTTGTAGACACTATTTCACTAATTTCCCTCTCCCGAATCTTGATGGATCTCACTCTTGATTCGTTCCGCCCGTACCTCCGTGCCACAGCACTGATCGACATGCCGCCTTTTATTTAGTCTAACACAGCCATTTTTTCTTCCAGGGTCATCACAGGGTTTTGTTTTTCACTGGAGGACCAGAGGCAGAGGTTGGCTTGTGTTTGGGCATTATGAATGAGTATGAGAGAGGTTTAAGCGCACTAAATTGACACACACAAGAGGCAACTGTTACTCCAACGATACACGTGCGGCAACTGAGACAGACAGAGGTGGCCAGGTGGGATGGCTGGGTGGTGCGTTTGGTGTTCTTGCGACCCATTTTGAAAGTTTTGAGCTTGAAATTGGAAATTGTAACCTAACCCCCGGGGTAATCCGCATATTCAATGGTCCCTCGGTTAAAGAACACAATTCCTTCCAGAAGGTCGTTCGTTAACCGAAACCATTGTTTTAATGGGATTTTGGGTAATAGGTTCCAGCTCACCAAAAATTACATACAAAGTAAAAAAAAAATGCAGTAAAGTACACTTACTTTGAGGTGTGTATGTAGAAGGCTCCTGGTTGATGATGATGATGATGATGGGAATTAGAAGTGGGGGTGGAGGAGAAGGGAGAAGAGAAGGCAGTGGGGGTGGAAGATAAATCACCCCAAGCTTGATGACGTCATTTCACCCATAAAATTTTAAGTTTACTAGGTGTAATTCAAGATTATTTTCTTTAAATCAACACTGCACTGCACTATATATTGTCAATATGTTAAATAAATTTCAAAATGACCAATAATTGTACTGTAAAAATGTAAAGATACTCTGTGTTCAAGAGACCTACAAGCAAGATCTTTCCTCCACTGAACCGAGATACAAACTGAGGCCTTGGTGGGTGAGTGAAGAGGCTAATGGGCGCACCAAAAACTAGTTCCCTGTATTGCAATTATGTTAAATAAGTGTTAAAATGACTAAAAGAAATTAATATAAAGCTTGGAAAATTATTGAATAGTACAACCTTCTTGATATTTACTCCAATTTTAACGAATGTAAGCCCTAGAACCGATTTCTGTATTAACAGACTAATCTTCTGGCTGGTGAGCAAGCCAAAGCATGTTGAAACATTTTCGTAGAATTTCATTAACCGAATTTTTGTTCGTTAACCGAAATGTAGATTCTTATGGAAGGTAATTTGTTAACCGAGGCGTTCGTTAACCGAGGGACCACTGTAGTTGAAACCTCATAAGAAAAATCCGCCAAAGTTGCAAGTCGACTGTATGTGTATGACAATAGGGTAAAAAATCATATGCTTTGGAAGGGTGCGTCAGAGTTTAAAGTTGACGGGAGAGAATAATCTTCAGTTTCAGTAACACACCAGGCTATGTCTCACGTCTGGAGCAGGCCAATGACGCTCTGTGCTCCATACCACATGGCCACTCAGCGGCCAATCACAGCGCACCGCACATTCTATCAGCGCCTGTCACTCTTAGTACCTTGTAAACACACCTGTCTCCCCCCCATGAAAAAATGGATTTATGCTGCTGATCCGTCTCAACATGAAAGTATATTCATATAACTACCTGCACACAAAAATCATTGCAATATCTTTGATGGTGGGAAAGTTATATCACTTGTTTTAGGGTTATATGGTGTGGTTTGGTTTATGCAAGTGAAAAAAAAATGCTTTTTTTTTTATGCCATTGATTTTCGTTCCTGAAACTATCATAGCATGAAAGATGCTTTAAGCTGCGTAACAGAAGAATCACTAAGATATCTTTATTGGTTCAAAAGATGTGGCATTTTGAAAGCTTAATATCTTTAACTGCGTTTCTTTTTTTTCTTTTTTTTTCCACTCGGCTGACTGTGTTACTGATAGCTTCATATATTCTATTATAGATAAGGCAGAATACAACAGCAGAGAGAGATGAAAATCGCTCAAGGATTATATCAGCCCTGAAGTGCGACTTGGACACCGTTAACTTCCAGCCAATGTATTACATTCTTCTTCCAGACCTTGACAACCATAAATATCATGTGGTAGCTTTTGTAGTAAGTTGAAGAATCATTTTCAAGTTTTTGTTTCAGTAACATTAACAGTTGTGACTTGCACAACCCCAAGTTTGTCAGTAATCTCATTTGATGTTGTTCAGTCAAATATAAGTTCGTTTTGATATACAGTACTTTACTGTAGTTATATCAGAATCAGTTTTAAATTGTGCTGCTGAAGAAGCAAACTATTCTTAGATGGATGGATATTTATTCAGTAACATCATCATACAAGTTTAAAAATTTTTCATCATGTATATAGACATTGCGGGTGTATTATACAGTTCAGCATGTACAGGGGTATATAGAAAGTGTAGGTATACAGTACTGTACTGTGTATACACCATAAAGGTATACACTTTCCAATGTACTGTACAGTACCTTGACATTGATAAATGTTTTACATTGCAGGCTGGAGTAATGGTACGAAAAGGCAAGGATAGAGCCTTACACCTTCATGAGATAAGGAAGTACTTGGAGACTGGTGCTTACCTGCCTTCTGTTCACATCAATGAGAAGAAAGGCATTCGTATTGCTGCAAAGTCATTCAAACTTGAAGGTTCTTTTGAATTTGCTTATGTTTAATACTTTTTATTTTAAAGTTTCATATATGGCTAATATGTGAAGTTACCTTTGCTTTATTTTGTTGTTGTAAAATATATCCCTCCTAATGGTTTAACATTGAATAAACACTTCTACAGTTTATAATCTTATTTTTTTTTGTGGAATATTTGACCAAATATTTTATATGAATTTCCCAGATAAATTGATGTACTACATTGGCAAGGATGGATGTGAGAAGAGGATTGTACTGTACACAGATGAACAAAAACAGAAGGTCTTTGATGAATATCACATACTTAAATCTCGAGAACATTATGGTAAGGTGATTGTTACATAAATATTTCTGATTTTTTTATCTATGTACTGTATTGATATTAATAGCGAAGAAGAGTCTGCTGGCAGGTCTTGTAATGTGTGCAAGTTAAGATTTTTCAGATTTTAAACTTCAATATTTTATTAAAAAACAACATTACAAGTATCTTTCAGCCTCATTTGCACACAATTGCAGGGTCTCAATTCTCTCTCTTACTATTAACAACTCAACATATATAACTTTTCTCACTCTTCATCTGTTTTATTCTTTCTATTCTTTTATTCTCCTGTGAAATCAGCTAACAATAATATTAAAGCTGGGCCTGCTTGGATGGGTCCCACTGATTGGAATGGTTGTGGACCCCAGGGCCAACCTGATCATCATCAAACTACTGGAGTCTCAGCTGACGACACTGTGGTTGCTGGAGGATCGGCTTTTTTCACACTTTGTTTTTCCAACATTTGCGGCCTGAGATCCTCTTCCCCCGATCTCTTACTTCTATCTGAACTTCAACTGACCAAAGCAACTTCACCCAAACCTTTTCAAGTCTCCATCTACAGCCTTTTTACCATGTTCTGTTCTAAAGGAGGTGCATACGCCTACTGTGACACAAGTGCACCTTGAATCTTCTCTTTATGATGTCATCTGGCTCAAAATATCTCTACCAATTATGACCATTTTCTTTGTTTTCCCAACTCTACCAACTATTTGGAACTCTTTGACTATCTCACTTCTTGCCATGAGTCGTTGCTATCCACATACCCCAACACCGAGATCCTATACCTTGGGGATTTCAATGTACATCACAGAGAGTGGCTTGACTCTTCAAGGGATGACCCAGGTAGAGTTGAAGCACACTCTTTTTTCCTTACTTAATGATCTGGAACAAATAATTAAACACCCTAACATTCTTGATCTTTGTTTTACCTCTAACCCCTCACACTATTCATACTCAATTTCTGCCCCCTTAGGGTCTTCTGATCACAACCTTATTTCTATTAACCTTATTTCTATTAAATCATACTGGGCACGATCACCTCCCCCAGCCCCCTCTAAATGCCAACTATGGCATTATCGGAGGGCAAACTGGCAATCCTTGCAAGAATTTTTCGCCTACTTTCCCCCTGGGATGAATGTTGTTTTTCCACTCAGGACTCCTCGGTATGTGCTGACAGCACATAATAACAAAATAACTACAGAGTTAGAAATTACTAAAGTATATTTGCTAAGTCTGATTGTGAGATTATACTCATTAACATATTTTTCACATATTTTTATCATTTTCTTCACAGCTCTTATACAGGGGGTTCCCAGGTTACGAACTGGTTCCACTCCTGAGGACGCTCTTAAGCCATAAATGTATGTAAGTCCGAACACGTGGTATGAGCATACCATACTTACAGAACAATGTTTAAAATCCCACTTTTTCATAGCATAAGTCCTTATGTACATCTAAAATCACTTAATTTAAGAGAAAAGAAGAAATACAATAATAAAATACAGTAAATGAAAGTAAAAAATAAGTCATCAGGTAAATAAATTACAGTAAATTTAAAGTTTAACCTTGTTTGTATCAGCTGGCGTTCGTAAGTCAGACGTTAGTAAGTCGGGGACCCCCTGTAGTACGAGACTAACAGGACCAAGCAGAAAGATCCCAAGGTACAGTATAGGATTATCTGATATATTCAGTAGTTACATTTATCACTGTATATGAGTTTTGTACTACTTCCATCTCTCTAGTGTGTTGTGTTTAGTAGCAGTGAGGTTGTTTTCCTTACAGGGAATGAAAGTAAGAACCACATTTCTTATTTATACTATATTATTGATGTTTACCCTGTACCTGTACTTCTGTATTTCAGATAGTGCTCAAACCTTATATAATTTGGCAGAGAGGTTCTACTGGACAAGTATGGCAGAGGATGTTATTGCTATGGTAAGATGAATGTTTTATGGTTACCTTTTTCCATTAATGTCTAATTATCATGATTCATCAGCAAATGCTATATTCTCTAGTACTTTCATACCTTGCCAGACAACAATGGTAGGATATATGTACTGTGTTATAACTTGGTTTTGCCTCACCACTATGCATCTGTCCATATACAGGGGGTCCCTGCTATATGTTGTCGAACTATACTTCGTTGACTAAGTGAGGAATGCAACGTAAAAATTCCCATCACTAATGTCGTCGTGTCGTTTTTGACACAGTTGACTTAGTATAAGCAATAAAGAATTTGAATCTCAGTCCCATTGTGTTCTGTCGTGCTGTGTGTAGTGGTTGAGCTTCACATTCAGCATTAACTGTATCTGGACTTATCCTTGCAACAGTTCAATAATAAGGAAAAAGCAATAAATAACATGTGTGTGGTGAGGGGAAGAAAAGTATACTGTATGAGTACCTGTATTACAATGGATATTAAATTGGACATTATAAAACATAGTACAGTAAACAAGGTTAACCCCTCCACTCCTCAAGGTAAGATAAACAAATTTATAGGATAGAGGCTAATATTAATTCATTATAAAATTATTTTTCATTCTTTTTTTATATATATACAGCACAGTGGCCCCTCCATTAACGAGCGGTTCAATTTTCGAGATTTCAGTTAACGAATTAGCTCCCATCAGATTTTCAGTTCTATTAACGAGTACAACTTCTTTTAAAGACAGCCTTATGAGAAACACGCTTTGGTGTGCGTCATCAGCTGATCAGCTGATCGGCTAGTCTGCCAATACGTACGGTAATCTGTTTTATGTTTACTGTACATACATTTGTTTCCAGTGAAGTAAATATCAAGAAAGTTGTGCTCTTGAATATTTTTGCATTTTTTATATTAAAATTATTGGTCATTCTGAAATTTATTTAACATATTGACAATATATACAGTACAGGGAACAGTTTTTGTGCTCCCATCAGCTGATTGAATCACCCACCAATGCTTCTCATTTTAACTTTGTTTACAGTGGAGTGAACATTGAGTTTGTTGGTCTCTTGAATATTTTTTTAATTTTTACTTTAAAATTATTGGTCATTCTGAAATTTAGTTAACATATTGATAATATACAGTGCATAAATTATTATGAAATACGAAGAAGGCATTTGAACCAATACACTCTGTAAAGAATATGGCATGTCATCATCGACTGCCTATACAATCAGCTGTTTGCTTTGTAAACAAAGCCGCTGGGAAAACGACATACACACCTTAAAGTAAGTTAAAATACAGTATTCTATTATTTTTTATTTTTTATTGTACAATATACTGTACAGCACAGTACTGTATTTTGTTTGATTCTATTACTGGTATACAGTACTTTGTATGTACTTTTTCTGTGTGTTGAAACCAATTACCCAATATCCCATTGAAATAATAGATTCAGTTAACGACTTACTGTGCTCGTTAATCGAGGGACCACTGTACGCTGAAAATGACTTTATATTTAAGTCATTGCTTAACCCTCTCATGCACGCAATAAGTTTTTAAGTTTCTGTGACCACAACAAAAGTCATAATGGGACCTGTCATCACCACTCACGTGTGGTCTGGGCATCTTCGTTTTATGGCCAATTTATCCCACAAGATTTATTTATTATTTAATTAATGCATCACTTGGCTTTGTTATTCTTTTGGCTTTAATATAAGCCATAAAATAAATAAATAAGACGAAAAAAGACGACTATATTTTATTCACTCCGAGTAAAGAAAATAAATTCCCTACATCCTATCATGGATATCTTCAAACAAACCTACCAAGTGTAAAGTAGTTGTACAGTAGAAGTAGAATTGCTTTCCAATGGTGGCTTTCAAATTTTTATAAATCTGATAGTTTTGGAGAAAATTGCAAAAAAACTATAAATGTAAAAAAAAAAAATACCAAAATATTTACCTGTATATCTTTTTTAATTTTTTGTACATGCGAGGTTTATGGTATTATAATTTAGTGCTTTGTATAGCTTGTAATGTTAGGAAGAGAAAGGTGGTCGTAAATATCCTGTACTGGTTATCATATAACCAATTTTTGAAGTTGGTGGGCTGGCATTTTTTGTTTGTTATGCATATAATCATATTGTATGAATTATGCATATATTCAGTTACATGCTTAATTTCAAAATTAATTTATAAATACCTTATACAGTATAAAAATATACTGTTTAGGCCATATATATATATATATATGATCTATATATGGTGGAGGTGGTGGTACAGGTTGTACCTCTCTAGTCCGGCAACCTCGGGACCTGACCGGTGCCGGACCATGGAAATTCACCCTTTTCCTGGATAGATAGTGACTTGTACAGGTACTTCAAGCAACCATATTCATTTTTTTACATTAATTTTACTGCAGCTAAACTCAGGGTCTTATTTTCTTCAGTTTTATATGTAGAACCAATCAGTCACTGGTTTCATAAGCTTTAACATAAACAATGCCGGCAGCCGTCTCGTCTCCTCTAATATTCCACGTATTATTCATAAATTGTATTGTTAATTTTGCACACACGTGCATTAATTCAATAAAAACAAATTCAGAAACATTAATTAAAATATATATGAACAGTAAATAAGTGATGCTTTCATATTCTTATGTAAAGTAATGATGATATGTTTTAACGTGTGCACATGCGCACTTACATATGCGATCTCTCTTTGTCCTGGAAGCCTTCAGCAGCCACTTTCCTTGACAGTGCCAGGGTCTTTCTGAATATTTTCATTAAATTCCATCAAAATCATTTTCCTTGTCATCGTCTTAAGCACCAAACAGCTCCTCCCAGTCTTCTTCTTTCAATTAAAAAAATGTTACAGCACATGTATATTTTACCTAAACTGTGCCTGAATGAATATATTCTCAGAAATAAATAGTAGTTTTGCTGAAATGTGATGTATCTCAATGTAAAATAGGATAAAATACATGACGAAAACAAAAGACTTTACCTAACCTTCCAATGTTCAACAGATGTTACTCGTTTTTTTAATAGTTTTCGGTTAAAATACTGTTATATTACAATGATATTATATTCATACTGTGCTTGATATACTACATTCACGGAAATGTAATATTTTTGCTGAAATGACGTACGTATTACAGACGTATTTCAGTGGAAAGTGGGATAAAATCGTGACGAAAACAATGACTTTTGCTTTCTTTCTTTCAAAAGATGTTACCGTAATCGCTTTTCGAATGGTTTTCAGTTAAAAAAACTGTTGCATCACAAGTGAATTAGGATAGAATATTATTGTAATACAACAGTTTTTTAACTGAAAACCATTCGAAAAGCGATTACGGTAACATCTTTTGAACGAAAGAAAGCGAGTCATTGCTTTCGTCACTTTCCACTGTAATACGTACGTCATTTCAGCAAAATATTACATTTCCATATTCTCAGAAATAAATAGTAGTTTTGCTGAAACGTAATGCATTTCAATGTAAATTAGGATAAACTACATGAAAACAAAAGACTTTACCTAACCTTCCGATGTTCAAGATATGTTACTCGTTTTTTTAGTAGTTTTCGGTTAAAATACTGTTATATTAGTGATATTCTATTCATACTGTGCTTGATATAATACATTCACGGAAATGTAATATTTTTGCAACTACAATGCTGATGTCAACACAAGCGTGGTTACAGCGAGACTGACTGAGTGAGGGAGAGCTATGCGTGTGTGTGAGGTTGCGGGAGCGGGCGGTGTCCCGTGTTCGGTGCCGCTCGCGAGTTGAATGGCGCGCGATTTGAATGTACTTCAATTACTTCAATGTACAGAATATTCCTCCGGCGGGGCAATCCGAGTATTTGCAAATCCGTGTATTATAAACCCGCGTATGTTAAGGGCCAACTGTACAGTACATGGAAGTAAAAATGCTTAAAGAATAATTTAATTCAAGTATTCAGATACAGATCTGTACCCCTAAAATACATCAAAACAAACCTCAAAGTTGGAAAACATTCAGAGGAGGACCTGTCAGATCACCCCAGTGCTGTACCCTCCCTCTCACTCACAGTACAAGGAACATTTTGTATTTGAATCTACAGTATGTCTTATACAGGGGGTATATTGTTGTATACTATGTATACCTAACAGAGACATTTGTTTACAGATAACTTCATGTGATTATTGTAGGTACAAGAAAAGAAACAACTCCTTGGAATATACTTACAGCCATAAAAAACAACTCCAGGTGAGAAATTTATACACAATCCATGATATTTTATTTTATGTTTTAGGACGAGTCATTCTACAACTATTTAATTTATATATACAGTTCAATAATTAACATGGTTTGCATAATTAGGAATTGACTGATTAATATTGTGTCATTGGGATATATTATATTATATTATGTGCCCCATCTTGCTGATTATCTTCTTTCTTATACAGCCACTCCTCGACTTACGACAGGGTTAGGGACCCAAATCCAGGTCGAAAGTCGAAAATGCGAAGATAATACAGTCAACCCTCACTTTACGCGGTTAATGTAACCCACAGGGTACCGCGTAAAGTGAGAAACGCGTAAAGTGAATAACATAACATATGGGATTAAATGAAATAGAGACCAGCTGACCCCCAAACTCCACTTTTTCCAACACAATACCTATGTTCTAGTAAAAATAACATCTTAATTTTATGATGGTACATGCACACAATTAATACTTAAGAGAAATAGAGAAATACAGTCGCCAAGTTAATGTCCATTCAAATAATGGACTCCACTCCCTCCCCCTCTTCTCACAGTACACTCACTGGCTCTTCCCTCTGAGAAATTTTGGGGGAAAACCAGGTATAGTAATAAATAATACCTCAAACTAAAGTTAGGATATAATAATTGACATTGCTGGATTCCTTGTAAGACCAGGAATATTTTGAATATAAATGTCATATTTTTCACAAAAGATAACATATTTACTCAGAGTAAACATTACATCTAAAATTTGTATGTCTAATGCAAAATCTATGATGTTTATATTCAAAATGATCATCAAATTGTAAGAATTCCAGCAATGTAAATTATATTCTGGCCGGATAATTTGTATGAATTTTATGAGCTAAATAAAAAAATTATACTTCACCCGTGTAAAGGGGTACACCCACCGCGGAATGTGAGCATCCTGGGTTCTGGCAGGGCACCGTGTAAACGTGGAATCTGGGACCGCGTAAAGTGAGGGTTGACTGTACATTGAAAATTTAAATTGGATGTCTCTTTTTCTTCTCAGCACCACAAAACTCTCACTTTTAAGCATACCAGTCATTTTAAAGGGAATTACCAAAAAAAATTTGTTAGTACACAGCGCAATCACTAATGTCGGGACTCAAAAATACGTAATTTAAAGAAAAAAATTTGTACACCTGGGGTGATCGTAAGTCGAGGAGTAGCTGTAATTATCTGTTTCACTTCTTTTCTCGTCCCCTGTTTGATATCTCTGAAGAAAATGGAATCTTTGGCTAATGTTGACTTTATATAATTTATCTGAGTGTACTATACTTACTTAAACATGGTGTTCTTACTTTACTGTGTATAGTACTGTACTTAATTAAAGAGGGTTTACTTTTTTACCTTTATCCTCTTCGCCACTGATAGGCCCTTTAGCTGCTTTGGCGGTCAGTCACGTCTGCGTTATTCACTGTTAGTAAGCACTGGGCATGCACTGGCTCCTGAATATATCGGAACCTGCGTATGTGTAGACCACACACGCAAAACACATACCGGTACAAATAAATAATAATGGGAAAATCCTCTCACAAATAATCAGAAACAAGACAACAAAATGTATTAAAAATGTGAGAGTCTCCCTTCGTGTTAACTCCATGCTTTGTTATTAAAGTTAACTTTAATAATAAAGCACAGAGTTGACTTGAGGTCAGACTCTCACATTTTTAATACATTTTGTTGTCTTAAAAGTTTCTCATTATTTGTGAGAGGATTTTCCCAGTACAGGGTGGGGCCCCCCAAATTCGCGGGATTAGGCTCTCAAAATGACAGCGAATCGCCAAATCTGCGAATAACATTTACTGACCGGGGGAGGGGGGGGGGTACAATTTTACTTGTGTGCAAAGAAATGTACTGTATATTCCTTTATATGTTTGCCCTTAGGACAATTATTTCTTTTACCTGTAGTATTGTATATGTGTTCTATTAATAAAGTAATAGAGTACGGACTTGAAGGTGGACTCACATTTTTAATAAATTTGTTTCTGATTATTTGTGAGAGGATTTTCCAATTATTATTTATTTCTATGTGTTTTGTGTGTGTCTACACACACACACACACACACACACACACACACACACACACACACACACACATTTACAATACTGGTAAAGGAAATTACTGTTTCTAGAACGAATGGCTCCCTGTCCCAGTCGCGAAAATGCCGGCAACTTTAAAATTACCCACAGACATTTTTGGGTACATCCAGGGTGTCATCCGCGAATAACCGAGAACAGCGAAGTAAAAATCCATGAACTCGGGGGGGCCATACTGTATTATTTATTTGTATGTGTTTATTGTGTGTCTACATTCACATATATACAATACAGGTAAAAGATGTCCTAAGGGCAAAGACATAAGGGAATATACAGTACATTTCTTTGTACACAAGTAAAATTGTACCCCCCCCCGGTCCATAAATGTTATTCGCGGATTCGGCTATTTGCTGCCATTTTGAGAACCTAATCCCTGCTAAATTTAAGGGCATGCTGTACAAGATTATCACTCAGGGACATTCAAAATTAATATGTGGAATTAGAATTAAGACATCAAAATGAAAAGGTGTACAGTACATTAATTGTGTTAAACTGAAGTGAATATCACATAAAAAAAATTGAATTGATAAAATATTCATACTCGCCACACTTATGCCGAGTCTTTAATGAATATGTAAACAAATATTTTCCATATTTACTGCCTCGATGGACAATGACATAAAGCGAGAAACTTTAACAAAAAAAAGCTTTAGATAACCTATACTATGCTTAAATAAAAGTTTATTGATACCTTTTTCCCCTGGCCTATAGTGCATTCTTTCTCAGCTGAGAAAAGATGCCCCGCCCCCTTCTCAAAACTTACAGCTGATTGGCGGTTTCAAATCTGTCCGATTTCGTCTTGAAGTAATGATGTATTTCTAAATGAGTTTATTCATAATCATTGGGATGACCGTTTCTGACGAGAAAGATATTTAGGCCTAGCTTGTCATAGGTGACAATGAAATGTAGTGCAGTAGAGGCATGCCTAAGGGTATGGTGAATTAAAATGAATATTTTGCTTATTTGATACGTATTCTTAACCATTGTCGTCCATATGCCAAGGCCTACCTGGTCTGAGTGGTAAGTGAAATATTGCCAAATTTTCAGTTTTTGTTACAGAAACTTTTAACTGGTCTGTTTCTCTTCCTTGGTATGTAAGTCTGTGTACAGTAAAAATCCATCACAAAGAAATACTTTCAAAATATTTTGACAAAAAACTACCAAGGAAAAAAATGTACAAACATTTTGGCGACTGCATATCTAACCACCACTTATTTTTACTTTTTATTCTGTAACTCAACTTTTAAGATTGTGATTTTTCTGATTTCACCATCGATTTCCTCGTGATTTTCTCTTTCTTGCCATGTGCATTTTATTTTTGAGGGTTTCATATAATTTCCCAGCCTTTTTTACATAGGAGGGCATCATTTGAATAAATATTTGACAATGTCGCAGACACAAATAGTGCTCAGGAAAAAATATCTTCTCTTCGATTTGTGGCCATTCTGTGGGATCAAAAGTGATCTTGTGACAGTCTCGTTAAATAAATTTCAGACGATCCTAAGAGTGTTAATAGGGTTTACTTGCTTCACAGGGTGTACAGTACTGTACTTACTAACTTCATACTTAACTAAGACTGTTTACAACTTAACAAGGTGTACTTACTTTACAGGGAGGGAGCCATCATATGGTGTGTGAGTTGAAGAGACTCAAGACACCGGCAACCATACAAAGAGGATCGTCCAGTATAAAATCTAATGTCACCTTGAAACCAGAGTGTCTCCCAGCTGGTGAGATACACAACAACTTTACAAATACTACAACTTCAAAGGCTTTCTTAAAGTCAAATTATCTGCCATCTAGTGAAAAAGATAACAAGTTAACAAGTATTTGTGACAACATAATACATAAGTCATCAACACCTGTGGATGTCAGTGGTACCAGAGTCCAGGACACCCACCTAAAGGGAACTCTGAAAGTAGTTGACTCATATGAAGAGGTCTTGAAGCTTATTATAGCAGAAGAAAAGGCAACAGGAATGCACTTTGTGGGGCACCGAAAGGAGGGAATTTTTGACAGGATCGGTAAGGTTGGGAGAGTTTGTCTTGTGGTTTCTTCTAATTTTGTCTTCTTCTGTTTCATATTGTTTAATAGATGAGATATTCTGTATCTCTCTATGTATCGTTACTTTTAAGCCCCAGGCACCGGGATACGGTTGGTATCCCCCCCCCCCCTTGTGGGTATAGTATTTGGGAAATTTTTTAAACAAATAAAAATTAATTTAATCTTACAAATTGGTCATGCATGATGTAAACAGTAAAGAAATACATGTCCTTACCCCAGGTTGGCATCAGACGGGCTAGGAAGAGTCGAGAATGAGTGTGAAGTGGAATGTGTGTGACATAATGGGGTATGGTTGGTAGTACGAGGTAAACAACACTGATTTGTAGGCATTATGAGGTACAGGACACTGGTGAGGCATGAGTTAAGTCTAAGGGCAAGATCCCTCCATCAGAAAACCTGAGAACTTACTGAGAAGAGATTGGGAGGCTCGCATGTGTGAGTGAGTGAAAAATAAATGCTGACTTGGCAACATAATCTACCGAAGTCCTGTAAACACCAACATTCACACAACTTCAGTCACAGTTCTTATCCACATCTTTAAGATATGGACACTCCCTGGGTTATGGATGGGTTCCATTCACGGAGGCTATCCATAAGCTTGGAGTGACCCTTCCCTAGGTAATCATTGAACACACATAGTACACATAATTTATATACAATTACTGTACACGTATGGGACCATTTATCCAGCTTGCTTGGGACCTGGGGTAATAGGATAGGGTTTTTCTGGAATTTTGAGCACCAAGTCTAAAATGTACTGTACAGTAAACCCTCTGTAACTGCCTGTGAACACCCCTAAAAGTAGCATTAACTGTACACTTTAACATTAAACTTAAAATTCTATGCATATAAAAATCAGTAACAAAATCATATAAATAGCATTAACCTTTTTCACCACATTGTCCGATGTCGTAATTACTCCAAACAAGTATCATTAAATCACCAAAAAATGAAAGTGCTAATTTGAGCTTTTTTATTACTTTTATATTATGAGAATAACATGAAGTTTGCATATGACACAAAAATCCGATGAAATTTGGGTAACTAGTGGAATTCTCTGTTTTTATATGAAAAATATTATGACAAAATTTTGTTATTCATGTATTCTGCAAGTAAAGTGGTGTATGGAAATCAAATGTTGTCAATATTGCCACAAGAAGCATGGATCATGGCCTACAACAAAGTTATTCATCACTGTAAATTCATTTTTCATGTAAAGTATAACCGGGTTTTGAGGTCCAATAATTTTAGGTGAAATCAAACAAAACAGACAATACAAACTCATTTCAATAGTCATAATATCAAACTTGCATATATTTACTTATTTTGTGAACTATATAAAAGCATTTTATAGACTTCCTTACAAGGAAGTGGCATGACTCTTCTCAACAACCATCTTTCACTCATGGCTCTGTAAAGGGAGATAAAGTCAGTACAAACACATCCCAGTAGCAAAAAAATTAAATAAATACCAGTAATTAGTCAGTAAAAATATGCCTTAGTTACTACAAAATATTTGTTCTCCCATATTCACACCGCCACAAAATGAGAAGCCCAAAACATGAGTATTTCAACAGTATTCCTTCTTTTATATATATTTTTATAATTGACACACTTACACTGCCTGTCCCCATACAATAGAATAAAAAGTTACCTTATTTATATGGTAGATAGGTGCTTAAAAAATCTCATATGATGATCTGCAATACCTGGGCTCAGGTGTCAGGTATCTTCTGCAACTCTACATTGGTGTGTTGTGGTTGAAACCTTCACCGATAGATAGCAGCACAATCTAGGGCTGGCGGTGCATTCAACTTGGAATAAAGTTAATTTAAACAGAAAATAAATAAAATTTTGATGTAATGGACTACATTTGACATATGCAGTGAAAGGGTTAGTGAAAGCATAAAGAGAGCAAAAATGATACAAGGTTGTGTACAAATTGCATCGCTCACCCCTGGTGCTTACCTTAGCAACGATGCTCTGCCACAGACCCTCTGACCACACACTTGCCTCATGGTTTCACAATCGACACCCATAGATACTTAAAACTTTCTGCATTATGATAATTATTTACTTTATATCATTTTTTTACTTTGTGTGTGTAAGATTGTATGTGTATATAACTGAGAAAAAAATATTAGAAAATTATGTATACAGTAACTACCTGAAATTACGAGTTAAAAAATAACCATAACGTAACATACAGTTCACAGGTGGGGTATGATTGGAAATATCCCCACTTGGTCTGGGAATTACTTGGTGCTCATTTTAAGTAGGACTTAGGAGAGAGCATCCATAAAGTTCGAAATCCATAACCCAGTAGTGTTTGTACTGTATTATAAAAACACTCACACACTACTCAGGGAAAAGTATTGCAGGAATGCAAGTCTTCTATCCACACATCCCTGTGTGTGTGTGTGTGTGCGCGCGCCTGCCTGCCTGCCTGCCTGCCTGCCTGCCTGCCTGCCTGCCTGCCTGCCTGCCTGCCTGCCTGCGTGCGTGCGTGTATCATATCTTAACATCCTGGAGTTGAGAGCATGAGAACTCAAACAGTTATTGGGGAGATTGTAACCAAATTTGGCGAATGGGTGTATCAAAACAAGATATCTGATGACTTCAGTAATCAGCTTTTTCTGCTGTCATTACCCAGAGTTATGGTATGCTGGGTACTTCCCAACCTCTACTGGCAACCTTATGTTATTTCTACTAAATTCTTCGAGAAACTCCAGTGTCAACTACTTTCTCCTCTCTCACTTCCACTTTCATACACAATTTTTGGCTTGTTTCTCTGTTGGTGTCCTTCACACATGTTCTCCTTAAACTTGCCATCTACATGAATGACTGAAAAAACTACCTTGTGTACCTCTCCCCTCCCTGCTGTGTTTTACTGATCTCCCTGGGTAAATAGATATGTATATATACAGTACAGTATTTTTGTTTATGGCCATCCTACAGTGAGTGAGAAAAGAATTGATAAAAGAGAAGAAGGAAATCCACAAATACCCAAAACAATTAATTCACTTATTTTGATAAGTTAAATCAATTCTCATGCTGAATGTCAATCCTGTTTTATATAATATATGGAGGGATTATCATTGAAAATTTTATTAAAGTTTAAGTTACTATGCAGTATAGTATAGTATGGTATAGTACAGTAAAAAGTCGATTTAAAGCGATTCAATTTAAGATAATTGATTTAAAGCGACACCCACAACTGTCAAACGTGTCACTGTCACCCCCCCCCCCTTCCCAGCCAGGGTTGGGTGGTTATAGGCTTACAGTTTTTATCTTATATAATATCACAGTCTAAAGTTAAGAGAATATAATTTGCATTGCTAGAATCCTTGCAAGACAGTGAATAATTTGAATATAAATGTCATATATTTTGCACAAGAGATAAAAGTTTTAGCACTTTGTAATAAAATTAGTTAGAACTAAAATTTGTATGCCTAATGCGAACTATAGCATGTTTATATTCAAACTAATCTCTATTTAATAAGAATTCCAGCAATGTTAATTATATTCTTCCAGGTCAGTTTAGTGACATTTTATAAGAGAAAAACTTAGTCATTCAGGACAGATAAATAAATAAGCACTAGACCTTGGCATCAACTGTCATATTCCTGTCAAACATATCACCTCACCTCCCCCATCTCCCCATCAGCTGACCGCTAGTAAACAGACCATTTCACGTTCCATAATTTTAGCTGTGTTGATTTATGAGTGTTTGTTTTAACATAATGCTACAAAAAACAATGTTTTGTTTATTCTAGGAGATGGGCTGAGGTGCATCTGGGTAGAATCTTAGTCTTCTTAATTCCAAACTAAATTATTCCATTGAAACAACACTTTGAATGTATCTCGTGTTATATCAACGTTCTACTGTATGGTATAGTTATAGTTCTTTAAGAGAGTGGGTGCCCTTTCTTTACTTAGGGTCAGATATGAAGGCTTATATTGGAGAAGGAAGGAAACACATCAGATACTCAGTGAGTGTAGGAACAAAGGGAAGAGGCTTTGACCCAGTGCCAGTGGAGTACACTGGGGTGCCCTTCATTGAGGCTGGAACTTATGTCCTGGAATGCCACTTGGGTAATGACAGTGGAGCATGGAACAAGAGGAGATATGCAGCAAACAGAGATCAGATGGAGGTAAGCCAAAAAAAATTTTTTAACATCAATGAAATTACATAATTATTTAAAATAAGGGCACATCTTTTTTAAATTTCTATGAATTGTTAAATGTGAGATAACTGTAACATAAATATTCATCTGTGGTGATTACACTGTATCACCATGTACTGTACTTTTTTCTCATAGCTGAGATTTGAAACAGCACTAGAGTTATTAGAGTATTGCCTGTGTGTTTAAGGAAATAAACAAAGATAAATTCAGTGAGTGAATGTAGATTTTTTCATAGTACAGTACTAAATAAGATAATGAATTACCTCTGTAAAATGTGGGATGAAGTATACTGTGCTTTTGGTCATATTTGTTAAATATTCAAATTGATGAAATTCATTATAAACTTGTTTTTGTATCACAGGAGAAAAAACTAATGGTCACCAAGAGAAGAATCCTCACACAAAGTACAAAAAAGGTTGGCTGCCCTGCCAAAGTGCACATTAAGAGAATTCTGAGAATGCCAGACTTTAAGGTGTGTATCATAAGTTCATTATTGTGCACCCATCAAAAAAGATATCATGATCCTTGGTTTTGATGGAAATTTGAATAAGCTAGTATGTACAGACAGATGTATCTGTTGGGTTGGTACCTCTACCTATATAAGCCGAATATCCTTTTTCACTTAGTGTTCTGTGATTTAGACTACTGAAACAATGCTTAGGCTAATACAGTATTTGTTTTAAAATCAATGATCATGTGTTGTGTGGTAATTAAATGATGAATGATTTGGGATGTATTTGTGATATACAGTGGGAAAGGATTGTTTTAGACAATGACAATGAATTAGTCCTTGGCATGAAATATGAATTTAGTGGCTTTGTTTCACTCTGTGCTCTCACTGGAATACATGAGCCTAACTGAGAACCTTCAACCCCTGATGTTGAGTTTCTTTGTTTCTCAAGAGTACCACATGATCAAAACCCTGATTCAGCTGGGTGGGAGCTGCTTGTAACACAGCCATTATAATCCCAGATAAAGTATTCTGCTATTAACCAAGTCAAACCTCTAGCAAAGACAGACTGTGTCAGGGGATGAGTGGTGGTATATCTCCAGTTATAACAGGATTACATACATCAGTCTTTCATTTCTATAGGTCAAGAACAATACAACAGCTGAAAGAAGCAGGAATAGAGTGAGGATTATCCAAGCACTGCGGGAAGACATAGAGAGTGTTAACTTCCAAACTGTGTACTACATTTTGCTGCCACAATTGGAGAGTCACAAGTTCCACTCAGTTGATATTGTGGTTTGTATTTTTCATTTGTAATTTCACATACCATAATTTTTTAATTTGTGTGTAGTAGAATGGTAATTCTTTGTATAATACTGTATATCTTTTATGATGATGATAATATGTTATTGGTAACTAGGATAACAATGCTACAATAAACCCTCTCAATACCAGACTAATTCATGCAAGTCTTGGCCATTATTGGGAATATTCAGAATTGAGAAGTCCGTTATTGAGAGGGTTTGCCTTATACAGTATGTATGTTGAAGTGTTGTGAGTAAGAGTACTTGTAGATAACAAAAAAATTCTCATTATATATATCTGTGTAAGCATTTTCTTAAGAATGACTGGAGTGTATCGTTGTGTTCAGTGAAAACATCAGCAGTCATTAAAGAAATAAGATTGTGAATGACAGGTATAATGACAGGCTGGGGTAATGGTGAGCAAAGGAGAGGCTGGACTACTTCACCTCCAGCAAGTCAGACACTACCTGGAGACAGGAACATACTTGCCATCTGTTCCCTCAAAAAAGAAGAATGGAATAAGAAAATCATCAAAAGAGTTCATCATAGATGGTAAAATTTATTTTTTGTTTTTACAATTCCACATTTCTTGTTGCAGCTTTATGCCACTATTGTACATATGGTGAGAACACAACGCAGAATGGTTGAGCCATTCGACACATGCATGTGTGAACTCCATAAACAGTTGGCAGACTTGTGGATCCTTGGAAAGGGGTTGCCAGTGACATCATTCACTGTGTTGAGTAGTCAGGTTTTGTTATACAGTACTTCAATCCAAAACATAATCTGATCTGTGACTTCCAATGAAGAGGGTTTAAGGTCAATAACACATAGCACCACAAAGCCACCTGAGAAGCAGTTGTTACATTTGCTGGCACTCATTTTCTTAGTGTTGTTTGATGCTATAAACGAAATTCTTCTAGTGCAAACAATACATACTGTATCAAGAAACTCATCAAAGACATAGTAACTGTTTGGGGAAGAAAATTAAAAACTGTAGAACTCTGATGATTCACAAGGTCATGTTCCTATCTCCTTAAGATGCATTCAACCCCAATTAAAAAATCTAAACATTTAAATGGGAAAAATTTAGTTTGGTTTGGTTGAACAGTAATCTATTTCCCCAAACTTTTGTTTTTAGAGTGTTGCTTTAATGAACTTTTTGTGGTTATCCATGTACAGTAAACCCTCCAGTGTGGTGGTTAATTAGTGCCAAAAAACCCTCACCAAAGCAGATGCCTTAATCCAATAGGAAGAAGCCTAATTGGCACCCAGGGGCCACCCAAAGTCTCAATTTTTTTCCTATTTTACCCACGTATACAGTAGGGGCGGGATATATCGCGACTTTATATAACAATTTTTTCTATATCGCGGCAACCAAAATTATCAACATTTTCCAATATACTGTATTGGCATAATTTTTTTTATTTCGCAAGGGAAATCGAGCAGGAAATATTTCAAATGTACCTCCATGGCAAACAAATGTGTTAATTGCTCACCAGAGGCGCCACCGTGGCTGCTCACTCAGACATTCACGCTCGCCCTCTCAATCTTTCTGAGTGAGTGACAAGAAAGCAGCCAACTGCTGCAGATTACGACTTCTAAGGTGAGTGTAAATGGGTTGCTAGTGACGTGAAAAGTGAGGTGAAGAGAATGGAAGCTTCATGGAAAAGATTTAATACTGTAACTAATATATTTGGTGTTCATTTATGATTGTGAAGTGAGGGTGGCAGTGTGTCATCTGTTGTTCTCGGGATGGCGCATCAACTGTCGAGTCTGGTGCAGATTCCAGTTTCTAAAGTGAGAGTAAATGGGTTGCTAGTGACGTGAAAGGTGAAGTGAAGACAATGGAAAGATTTAATACTGTAACTTATATGTTTGGTGTTCGTTTATGTAGGTGTGGGATTGTCAAGTGAGGGTGGCAGTGTGGCGTCTGGTGTTCCTTGATATTGATATTGAAATAGCCTGTTGTTCCTGAGTCTAGTGTTCATTGGTGCTTTAGTTAGTAAGAAAATGAACTCGTTAAGTCAAGTTTAGTCACCTTTTTTGGCCTCCAGAACCTAACCCTATTTTCCCCATTGATTACATGTAATTATATATTGCGATTTAGTATACTGTATAGCGAACATCGTTGGACCCTATCTCGTGATGTATCCCAACCCTTCTGTAATCTATATTTTATTGCTGAAAGAGAATGAATAATTAGTTGATCAACATAAACATAGAAAACCAACATTAAAATTAAAGTTGAGGTGCTTAATGTACACTAAACTGGTATCCAAGGCTGGGGTAGGAAGGCTAATATGTCCATCGCCCCCCACCCGGGCCTCCAGTCTCTCCCCTCCTTCCTCCTCCACCACTGCCTCTGCCACCACTAGGTCAAAGCCTCTAAAATCAAAGTCCTTTGGCATGCTAGCTAGGTCGAGATGATCTTTTTCCCCTTCATCTTCCACCTCTACACATTCAATTGCTTCAATCACCTGCCTATTTTCTTCTTGTTTGCCACTCAAGTAACGAGTGATTAGATCTTGTTTTCGGTCATTAATTTCTTGTTATATTTTTCTTGGTAGCGACCTTGTATTTTATTAAGCAAACCCATCATCATCTCACGGGCATCATAGTTTGGCTTATAGAAACGTGGACAGATCACGAGTTGTTGACTCCGTCGGTTGTTGCACAATTTGTGGGAGTGTTTCTTGCTGAACTTGATTTTCTTCTCCCAGCATTTCCTCGATGCTTTCTGGGGCCTTCTCTGCACCTAAAAGTTCGTTAATTTGTTCCTCGTTCATGCTATTGAAGCCAGGGGCTGGGATACTTTGAACTGACTGAACTGTCTCCCGTAAGAGATCTTCCTGTCGCTGGTGGCTGTCCTATGATTTGGCAAGATGTGGGAGTAGCGGCATCCAGGCGTGGTGAACTGTTGCTTTCGTTATCTGGTTCCAGGCTGAAACCAGATAATTGACTGCCTCACAAATTATATTCTCTTAAGTCAATTCATTGACATTTTATAAGAGAAAAACATAAACACCCCCTATAAGACAGATAAATAAACACCACTAGGTAACTGTTGTCTGGCTCTTGCCCAGCTGTCATAATAAATCAACTCTCCTCTGACTTCCTGAAAGAGTGACTGGTTTTTAGGCTTAAATTTTTTAACTTTAAGCCTAAAAACCAGTCACAGACTTAAGTTAGCAGAATATAAATTGCATTGCTGGAATCCTTGCAAGATAGCGAATAATTTGAATTCAGACATCATATATTTTACACAAGAGATAAAATTTTTAGCCCTTTGTAATAAAATTACTAATTAAACTAAAATTTGTATGTCTTGTGAACTATAGCATGTTTATATTCAAACTAATCACTATCTTAAAAGAATTCCAGCAATGTAAATTATATTCTCTCAGGTCAGTTCAGTGACATTTTATAAGAGAAAAACTTAAAGTCACTCTTAAGGACAGATAAATAAATAAGCACTAGACCTTGGCATCAACTGTCAAACATATCACCTCACCTCTCCCCCCCCATCTTCCCAGCCAGGGTTGGGTGGTTTTTGGCTTAAATTTTTTATCTTATGTAATATCACAGACTAAAGTTAGGAGAATATAATTTACATTGCTGGAATCCTTGCAAGACAGCGAATATAATATAAATGTCACATATTTTGCACAAGAGATAAAAATTAATCACCTGTGCTTATCACATTACAGTAGTGTCACATTACAGTAGTGATTTATGAGTTCTGGTGTACTGTATATGTAAGTATATATATATATATATATATATATATATATATATATATATATATATATATATATATATATATATATATATATATATATATATATATATATATATATATATATATATATATATATATAATATGATTTAAGGGCGATTTAGGAGTGTTTCTGACTTTACACAGATCCCAGGAAAATAACCCTCATACCCCTCGCGTAAGTTGCGAGTCTTCTGTATACTGTATTGGAAAATTTCGATAATTTTGGTAGAACCTATAGTGATAAATTTGAAATATTTCCTGCACGATTTCCTTCGCGAAATAAAAACAAATTATCGCTGTATATAGGAAAATGTTGATAATTTGGGTAGCAGCGATATTAAAAAATCTTTATGTAAAGTCGCTATATATCCCGACCCTACCATTCATAATACGTAAAAAATACAGAAATATATTGATATTGTACAAAAAGTAGTTCTATCTTACATAAACAGCTCCTTTCCTTCTCATAATCATCTCCTTTGTTATGCCTGGCTGGTGAGCTGTTTGCACTATGTAAACAAAGCACTGAGAATTTAATATGACACAATAACTCATCTGGGGGTGGAAGTGAGATTTTTTCAGGAAAATTTATTATTTTACAATATGTTTTATTAACCCAGCAACAAATGAACCTAAATAATATCGGAATTATGGTGAGATTCCATACAGAACTGTCGCTTTTAAGGGATCACTGGGGTGGCAGAGCCTCCTGGAGCGAAGAGGGAACTTCCCGCCGAGTCCGGTTACTCAGCCGCCCTACCTCCCATCTATCCCACACAGCTTACACTTCCCACTCTTCAGTTTTTCTTATTTTATAGTTTTATATTATATTTTCTTTATTTGGAAGTCACATTAGAACATTAAAATAATGTTTCCAAAATCTTTTGATTTCTTATGAAAATAAACACTGCAGCAACTGGCACCTGGCTTCGAATTATGAATACAGCTCCTCTACGACTTGCTCGACTTACCACCCGCACTTACGACCTGCCTCAGTCGTACCAAAATTTTGTCAATTTACGTATTTTTGAGTCCCAACGTCAGTACACAGAAAAAATTTTTGTTTGTAATTCACTTTAAAATGGCTGGCAAGCTTAAAAGTGAGAGTTTTGTGGTGCTAAGAAGAAAAGAGACACCCATTTTAGATTTTCTATGTATTATTTAGGCATTTTCGACTTACGACCTGGATTTGGGTCCCTAACTCCGTCGTAAGTCAGGGAGGAGCTGTACAGTGATATCTCCGTTAGCTGGAGCAATTGGTACAGAGCACTTCCAGGAATGAGAGATTTCCGGGTAACGAGACACCTCTCTCGAACCCAGAAAGAAACTCCCCCCATCCCCGGAATTTTCCGGAAAATGTGCCCCTCAGAAAATCGTTCCCAAAGCCAGAATTTTCTGGAAAATTCCGGCTTTGGGAATGATTTTCCGAGAAAATTTAAATTCCGGCTATAGGAGAATTCCAGATTTGAGGGATTCTGGCTAATGGTGATATTACTGTACATGTATTTGATTGTAAAATTTAAAAATAACGTAGTCATAAGGTACTGTATTACAATTTTAAAACATGAATTTATACTTAACGAATTATCACAGTATTTCTACTCGTGCTACTGTTGCCATTTTTTTTCCTTGTTTACCTAACCTACAAAACTGAAAAAAAATTTGAGTCTGGGACTTAATAAAACAGATTCTGACTTCCTCTGTGCCAACACAATATACAGACACCGAAATTATTTTAAAATTATACACTCATGTGCTTTAATGATGTTATGATATTCTAGGCAAAACAATGTACTACATTGGCAAGGATGGATCACAGAAGAGAATTGTTCCCCTCTCAGAAAATGAGAGACAGAGAGCCTTTCAGAAGTGCCATGCTCTTACTTCTGGATATCACTGTGGTGAGGATCCCTGTGTGTAGTCCAAGAAATACAGAATCTTTAAACATGTAGGCCATAGCTTAGTGATGAGTTAGTTTTAGATGAGCTACTCTGTCTTTACTGTATCTGTTTTAATCCATCAATCAACTTTCTATAGTAGACCTTCGATATAATGCCAGAGTGAGACCAAGAATTGTTGTGCAATACAGTATTGAATTGCATTATATCATTCTATATTATACAGTACTGTATTATTTCAATAGGAAATACAGTATATGGTACAGTGACTGCAGCCCTGTAACCTTATAAAACATATTAATGAAACATGTCAAAAGTATTTTATGTTTCTGTAAGAATGAAATACATTATTATAGCATATTTACATAATGCACTGTATTGAGGGTCCACTGTCTCTATTAAACTTGTATACAGTATCTCTTTATATATCTGTTCATTAAACATAGACATTTGCCTGTACAGTTATAATTATGTTGTATGATTTTCTTTATTTAGGCATCCAATCATGTATTTATGCTTATCAATCTTTCTCTCAGTTACTGTAAATTGAAATTCACAATTCACTGAAAACCTTAATTAATTACTTAACAAAGAGATAATCCAATAAACAGTCACAGTAAAGTGTATTTGTGTCAGAAATAATATTTCACATTACTGTACAGTCAACCCTCGCTTTACGCGGTCCCATATTCCGCGTTTCCACGGTACCCTGGTTACATGGTACCCTGCCCATTCCGCGGTGCGTGTACCCCTTTACGCGGGTGAAGTATAATTTTTTTATTTAGCTCATAAAATTCATACAAATTATCCGGCCAGAATATAATTTACATTGCTGGAATTCTTACAATTTGATGATCATTTTGAATATAAACATCATAGATTTTGCATTAGACATACAAATTTTAGATCTAATGTAAGTACTGTACAGTATTTTGTTTATTCTGAGTAAATATGTTACCTTTTGTGCAAAATATATGAAGTGTATATTCAAAATATTCCTGGTCTTGCAAGGAATCCAGCAATGTCAATTATATTATCCTAACTTTAGTCTGAGGTATTATTTATTACTAAAAATGTAAATATACTGTTATAACCCAATCATTTCTCTGGTAGGGAGGGAAGGTGGGGGTGAGGGGTAGGGAGGGAGGGACCCAGGGAGCAGGTGGGAAGAGGGGGGGAGGTGGGGTATTTTGATTGACAGATAGTATTTCGGTAAGTATATTTTGTTTATTTATTGAAGATATTTGTTTTAGCTCATAAAATTCATACAAATTACCGGGCCAGAATATAATTTACATTCCTGGAATTCTTACAATTTGATGATCATTTTGAATATAAACATCATAAATTTTGCATTAGACATACAAATTTTAGATCTAATGTAAGTATTTTGTTTACTCTGAGTAAATATGTTATCTTTTGTGCAAAATATATGACATTTATATTCAAAATATTCCTGGTCTTACAAGGAATCCAGCAGTGTCAATTATATTATCCTAACTTTAGTCTGAGGTATTATATATTACTAAAAAGGTAAATATTCTGGTTTCTCCCACACATTTATCTGGTAGGGAGGGTTGGTGGGGGGCGGAGGGGAGGGAGGGACCGACCGACCATCTGGCACGGTTGGAAGAGGGGGGAGGCAAGGTGGGGTACTTTGATTGACAGATAGTGTCGTGAAGAATATTTATTTTTTTATTAACTGAAGATATTTGTTTTAGCTCATAAAATTCATACAAATTACCCTGCCAGAATATAATTTACATTGCTGGAATTCTTACAATTTGATGATCATTTTGAATGTAAACATCATAGATTTTGCATTAGACATATAAATTTTAGATCTAATGTAAGTATTTTGTTTACTCTGAGTAAATATGTATCTTTTGTGCAAAATATATGACATTTATATTCAAAATATTCCTGGTCTTACAAGGAATCCAGCAATGTCAATTATATTATCCTAACTTTAGTTTGAGGTATTATTTATTACTATACCTTAAAATCTAGTGGTTTTCCCCCCAAAATTTCTCAGAGGGAAGAGCCAGCAGTGTAGTGTGAGAAGAGGGGGAGGGAGTTGAGTCCATTATTTGAATGGACATTAACTTGGTGACTGTATTTCTCTATTTCTCTTAAGTATTAATTGTGTGCATGTACCATCATAAAATTAAGTTGTTATTTTTACTAGAACATAGGTATTGTGTCGGAAAAAGTGGAGTTTGGGGGTCAGCCGGTCTCTATTTCATTTAATCCCATATGTTATGTTGTTCACTTTACGCGTTTCTCTCACTTTCCGCGGTACCCTGTGGGTTGAATTAACCGCGTAAAGTGAGGGTTCACTGTACTGTATTTTAGCATTTTCACTTTACTATTTACTAACTGATTGATAAAGGGTAAGTTTAGGTACAGTATCATTATTGTTTGAGAGGTTATTTGTCAAGAGTTGACTTGGAAGAGGACTTTTTACATTACAGTATTACACTTTATTTTCAGATCGAACCGAAACTTTGCAACGTCTAGCGAAGCAATTTTACTGGACAAGTTTGATTGAAGATGTTTGTACAAAGGTATCCTCCTTAATGTTCATAAATTTTTTCATGTGTGAGGACTATTCTCAGCCTCTCAATATAATAACTTACTCTTCTGAATATTTTTTATTGTGGCAATGTAGATGTCAGAAGATGTTTGATTATTCAAAGCAAAACTTTACAAAGAAAATTAGTCATATGTTTGTGTAATCTTAATACCTGTACTGCACTGCAATATGCTTGTCAAACCCTTCAATATGTTCTCTTGGTGGTTGAAATACTATACAAAATTTGACTTGTTTCAGATTGATCGTTGTAAAACATGTGAGTCAAACAAACTTATTCAGCACACTCATTGTTATGGAAAATCTGTAAATACATTACATAAGGTGAGAAATTCTTGATTAACTTGTTCTGTAGTATATTTCCTGGTGTTTATGTTTGTAGATCAGGTTAAATAATCAAGCATGGTGAATTATTATTATTATGTATTATTAGTTCATGCTTTATTTTTAAGCATTGGTTGTTTATGTATAGCTTTAAATGTAAGAGTGCATGACAGGGAAGTGGAGAGGAGCAGGGAATGACATATAGTACAGTATAAAAATGTGGAATATATTTTTTAAAGGAAGAAAATTCATAACTGATTCCTCAAAAAAAAAAAAAAATATATATATATATATATATATATATATATATATATATATATATATATTGAAATTATTTTGCAAAATGACCGTCATGCATATTGGTAATTTTGCAAAATAACTTACAAACAGACAACCTAAACTAACCTAACCTTATGGTTAGGACAGCACATAGTCCAAAGTAAAAAAAAAAAGAAAGAACAGGACGCCTTAACTTGTATCAAGCTACATGAGCCATCCTAACCTAACCTAATTACAACAAGAAAATTAATATTTTTTGACATTATATCTCAGGCAGAAAATCAGCAGACAGCGATGACTGAGCAAGCAGGTGTTCCCTCCTCAACGTATTTAACTCCAGTGACATATGAAAAGGAAAACTGTGACAATGAGGTTGTGGAAGAAATGCCTCTTGTACCAGCATCTCACCAGGACTCATGTCATTCATATCTTAAAGACCAGCAGGTAAGGAAAGACCCTCATGTTTCTACTGTTACAGTATTTTCTCAATTTAATTAACTAATTCAAGCCACCCTTTTCCGTTAAATCAAAATTTCCGCCAAATCGAATTGACCGTTATATTTGCTCAATTTTGCGAACTAATTCACTAAATTGAGTGTGATTCCGTTAAATTGCATGCCAAACACGCCGCTTGGCACATGGGGTTTGTTTATGTTCACTCAGTCTGTGTCTTGCCGCCAACCGCGTGTGTTGTTCACTGCTACCTCTTGGTCAACTAACTACTGTGCTTAGCCATCATGCTGAAAGTCTTTCAGAAATCTCAAAAAGGAAATGGTGTGGGAGAGAAATTGAAAAGAGTGTGGCTATCAATTGGAAAAAGTTTGGAAATACAGTAGAACGTCGATTTAAAGCGAATCAATTTAAAATTATTGATTTAAAGCGACACCAACAATTAAGGACACCGTATCAATTTAAAGCGAATCTTTCCTCTTTGACGCGAGTCAAATCTGGCTGGTCATATGGAAATACACACTATTTTAAGTTTCTCACCATAACGCCTCTCTGGGCATGCTACAAGGCTGCCCGCCACCCTCTGCATCCTCAGTTCTCGTGCTGACGCACTAGTGAACGGACATACTGTGTGACTCCTTCCATCAAGTGCATCAACCATCGCCACTATGTCCAAGAGGCCAGTCACTACATCATTAACTACCCCAAAGACCAAGAAATCAAGGCAAGCAATTACACTGGAGCAGAAACACAAGGTGCTGGAAGCACTGCAGCGAGGAAGTGGTGCTTCATGTGTGGGGCGCCAATTTTGACTGTCGGAGAGCACTGTCCACTCTATCAAGCTCAACAAGGAGAAAATTAGAGCAGCCTATGCTTCACCAGATGTTGCCAAGGGTAAATGCCACCTAAAGTCTGCTATGTATGGTGGGATGGAAGATGCAGACACGGCCATCATCCAGTGCTTCCTGCATGTCAGGTGCCTCCACAGCCACACCACTAGACAGTGATGTGGATGATGAGCTGGCCGAGTTGGGCACTGCATCTTCCGAGGATGACTTGTCTAAATAAAAGTGGGTGAAAATCTATTTTTTTTATAGCATAAAGTAATCAAAAACTAAGTTAAGAGGAAAGTGCATGGTGAGTGGTAGGGATGGAGTGAGGCAGACGAGAGGCGGGCGGTGTGCGGCGTTAGCGCGACCACCCTCTCACATCAGCTGATCGTGAGTAAACAGACCATTTCGCTTCCTGTAATTTTGCTGTGTTGATTTATGAGTTTGTTTCAGCATAATGCTACAAAAAAAAATGTTTTGTTTATTCTAGGAGATGGGCTGAGGTGCATCTGGGTAGACTCTCAGTAGGGACAGGGGGGAGGGAAGAGGGGGGCAGTGACACGAGGCAGCAGACAGTACAGTACCACTCAGTAACATTACCGTCCAGCTCTCAACTTGACTGCAGAGAGTGCTTGCTGCATATATATCAGTACACCATATATTTTTCTCTTATTTATTAGTTAATAAAAGTCTTTTTAGTATTTTGTGTTTCTCTCAAGTACCAAACTAAATTATTCCATTGAAACAACACTTCGATTTAAAGCAACCTCTCTTGGAATGTATCTCACGTTATATCGACGTTCTACTGTAATAGAAAAAATTTAAAACAAACACCAAACCCTCATAGTTTAAGGAAACCCGTGAACAATGTTTCTATGTACATATCATGTGTCTAAGGTGTGAGCATTTTCACGGAATTAATCTCGATTTAGCAAACTAGTTCACTAAATCGAACAAAAATAACGGAAAAAATTCCTTCTGCTAAATCGAGTTTGTTAATCGGATTCCGTTAAATCAAGAGAATCCTGTACTTGGATGGTTGTTTATATCAGAGATTCAAATGGGATTACTAGTGTTCAGTTACATCTGTGAGAGAGAAAGTACAGCAGTACCTCGATACACCGGACCAATTGGGGCAGACCCCAGTCTGGAAAAGGCAAAAGACACCCCCCCTCAAAAAAAAATCTGGGGGGGGGGGCGGGGGTGTCTGAGCATAACTGGACTGTTTCAAGACATAAGTCTGGTTGTCGACAACGGTTTTCACTGATATGACTGTTACGTACTCTAAAGTAATATATTTAAGTAACCACAGAATTTGCCTTATGAATAAAAAAAAAACTGTACTGCACTGTACTATAAAGATAAAAATAAGAAAAAATAGGAGTGTAGGGGTAATATGTATTGTGTGGGGGAGATGAGAGTGTATCCAGGAGCAGCAGGCAGGATGTAGCTAACAGGCAGACCTAGTAAGAATTGTTTACTGTACAGTGATCCCTCGGTTAACGAGCGCCTCGGTTAACGAATTACCCTCCATAAGATTCTTCACTTCGGTTAACGAGCAAACCCTCGGTTTACGAATTTTTCCCAACATGTTTTCGCCTGCATTTGGCTGCCCACCAGCTGTAGTATTAGTCCGCCAATACAGTAATCGGTTTTAGGGCTTATTTTCCTTACCATTTTAGTAAATATTAAGAAGGTTGTATTATTCAATAATTTTAAAAGGTTTATATTAAATTTTTTAGTCATTTTAACAATTATTGAACATAATTGAAGTTCAGGAAGCTAGTTTTTTTGTGCGCCAAACAGCCACTCAACACACCAAGCTTGGCGTCAGTTTGTTTACCAGTTCAGAGGAAGGAACATCTTGTTTGAGACTCTTCAATATAAATGCTTTTTCTGTGTTTCCAGTCAAATTATTGGTCATTTTGAAATATATTTTACATACTGACAATATATAATGCAGTGCAGTGTTGATTTAAAGAAAATAATCTTGAATTACACCAAGTGAACTAAAATTTTATGGGTGAAATGGTGGCATGGGGTGACTTCTCTTCTCCCTTCTCCTCCACCCCCATTCTAATTCCCATCATCATCATCAGTCAGGAGCCTTTTACATGCACACCTCAAAGTAAGTGTACTTTACTGCAATTATTTTTAGTTTGTATGTAATTTTCGGTGAGCTGGAACCAATTACCCAAAAAACCATTGAAACAATGGTTTCGGTTAACGAATTTTTCGGTTAACGAGCAACCTTCTAGAACGAATTGTGCTCGTTAACCGAGGGACCACTGTACAGTATTCCTTTATGTTTTGACCTTATGATTTTTTTTTTTTTTGCACATTCTGTGTGAACGAATATGTGTGCGTGTAACAGAGGACAAGAAAATGAAGAATATTAAATACAGGTATATCTTCCCAAAATTACATGCCATCTCCATGGATATTCCTCATTATCCCTTGTTTAAGATATTTTTTCTCGTTTCTGTTCACTAAATGATGCATCCCTAAACAGTATATGTTATTAGATTACAAATGACATCATTACCGGGTACTGTGTATATATCTAACCTATATATGCTGGACATTATTCTCAAATTTTCAACTGGGTGTACCGTTATGAATGCTTCATAATATAATTACTCTTTGTTAGACCTCATTTTTACACAAACTGTACCACCATATTGGACTCCCATACTGTACTGCACTCTTCAGCTCCAATCCATGTTAGGTCTACCCTTGGTCATTACACCAACCTTTTCAAATGTACCTTCAATGTTTGTGTCAACCAAACATATCAGTCTGTCTGGTGTTAGTTTAATCTCCTTACATATTCCTCTGTACTGTATTATATGTCTTGCATGTAGGCCTACTCAACTTATGGAACACCAGCTGTAGTATAAGGCATCATCTGACACTTCCCTCTCATAAGTGTTCTTTCTTCCAGGTATACCAGACCACTTTTGGCAGTATCCATCAGCTGGAGGATGGAGGCCATCTGGTAGTTATCGCAGATGATACCTTAGATCTAGAAAATTGGACCTGAAAAATGCATCATTAACTATTTGCCATAACAGGAGAGAGTGAATAGCTTTGTTCTGTATGATTTTGATTAAAAATTCACACATAAAGATATAAAATATTCTAAACCAATTTATCTGAAATATTGTGTAAACAAATATTATATACCATAGATAAACCTCTAAAGGTAATAAAAAATATCAAATTATATAAAAATCAATTCTAGATATGAACAGCTTTTATTTTACAGATACAGTACTGATGTCATTACTGTACATTGATATATCATGTAAGCCAATTTGGTTTTGGTGTAATGAATATAACTTAACACTGTACCAGCAAAGTTAAGATCCTTGGTTAGATTCCCTTGCAATTTTGGAAAAAAAATATTGTACTTAGTGTTCTTATTTTGTCTACTTGCATATTGTACAAGTAAGGGACTTGTAAGTACCTTTATCAGAACCTGGCTGCCAACCTTGGTGGTCTAGGTTCAAATCCCAGCACCCTGAGGTGAATTTTTTTTTTACATTAAGGGAAGAGATAATAGTGTTTATGTCGTAGTGGTAGTAATTACTAGGCAGCTATCAAACAGGGAGGTACTACTGCCTGGAAAAATATTGCAAGCATAATATGTTGTCTAATGGTAGACCCTGCTGCCATATGGCATCACAAAAATTTTGATCAAGTCCCAGGTTGCTGATCTGAATTGTTGCCTCATTTACACACACTTGCAGGGTCTCAATTGTTTCTATTACTTTGAAAACACAACATATACACATATTGTTTCTCACTCTTGTTATTTTTTTGTACTGTAGTTATTTACTTTTCTTTATTATTATTATTTTTATATATTTTATTAATTTGTAATGATTTTTTATTAATTATTATTGTTATTATTAGTACAGTATTGTCTTCATTTACGTGGTCAATTGAACCCGTGGAGGTCCGCATAAAACGAGAAACGCGTAAACGAAATAACAGAACATATGGGATTAATTGAAATAGAGACTGGGCCGACCCCCAAACTACACTTTTTCCGACACAATACGTACGTTGTAGTAAAAATAACATCTTAATTTAATGATGGTATGCACACAATTAATATTTAAGAGAAATATCAATAATATTAGGGTTTTTTAACACTTACGTTAGTAAAAAAGATGGCTGGGCACACGGGGATGGGGGGTTGGTTCTCAGGCAGAGGGCAGATTATTGGCCCTCACCTGTATCACTTGTATCAATTGTATCACTATCCACCACAGAGGCTTGCAGGGCCTCTTTGTCAAACCCCTCAAAGTTCATATCCTCACTATCACTGACTTGGGCCGGCTGTGGTGGGTGGCGGGTGAAGAACTTGGTTATGTTTTTATGACTGGGCGACCTTGTACGCACCCTGCCCGCGCCGCTTCCCGCGTAAATGATGGAATGAACCTTGTAAATAAAAATTGTCGGTCTGGCAAGGTGCCGCGTAAATGACCAAACGCGTAAACCAAATCTGCGTAAATCGAGACTATACTGTATTAGTATTATATTCTCGCCCCGCAGGCCCCAATGTGGTTCAATGACCTGTGCCCAGGTGGGTTAATCCCAATAAAAAATGTTGTTTGTTGTTGACCATAAATCAGTATCAGAACAAAAGTAAACTTTTAATGTTATGTAACATAATCTAATAAAACCTTTTCCCTCCCTCAGATAGCACTAGGGTGTTTAATCATCAGGTTAAATAAGCTGGGGTCTGATCGTCAGCTTTTTTTTTTTTATGGGATTAGCCCACCAGGGCACAGGTCAATGACCCACATCAAAGCCTGGGGGCAAAAATATAATGATAATAATAATAATAAAGGACCATAAATAAATACAAATATAAAAAAGAAGATGAATAGTGAGAAACAATATTTGTATGTAGTGTTGTTGAAGTAAGAGCTGCAATTGTGTATAAATGAGGCAGACAGTCAGATCAGCAACCTGGGACTTGGTCACAATTTTTGTGATGCCATATGGCAGCAGGGTTTACCATTAGACAACACATTATGCTTCCAATATCTTCCCAGGCGGTAGGACCTCCCTGTTTGGGAGCTGCCTACTACCTAATGCCTACTACCTAACTACTATCATGTGTTTTTGCAAATAGAAAGTGGGTTTCCCAGTCTAGCATGTGTAATATTTCCATACATTAGTATTGGCCAGTGTATATGGTAACCATTTTATTCATACTTGAAAGTTAAATAGATCAGAAAATTGCTGAAATCTGTCTTCTTGTTCATCTCTCCTTTTTTTTCTCTCTTTTTTTTTACCACTAATCAGCTTAATAGACATTTGGGTGGTTGGTCTGTTTCTAATTATACTTTATGTCCTTTTTTGTCCAGTTACTTTTGGTTTGGTCCTTCATAATAAATAATTAATATTCAGTCAATTTGACCAGGGACATCTGACAGGCTTGTTTCCAATAGAGTCCTTACGACAGCAACATCTGTTGTTTAGGACCAGGCGGTCACCAATCCAAGTACTAACCAGACCCAATATTGCTTAACTTCACTGATTGGACAAGGGCCTGTATTCACAGTTGACTTGCCCGATGATGAGCCCGACCATCTAGAACCCGAAGCTTGTGTAGGGAGATGTTATTCAAGAACGTGTTTCAGCACTACAAAGGGTCAGATTCTGATCCACTGGGTGAGGCTACCAACAAATGCAAATTGGCTGGATGGCCTACTGTTGCCACAATCCAGGTATCGAGTACCCCAATAATATTTCCCTCAAACATCATATGATCAAATGAATACAAAAGTGTTAAAGAGGATATCTATGGGATATAGAAATTATTTGATGTTTGTGAGGTTTGATTTCACCGTGTATTGGCTGCACTGGGATGGCCGGCAGTTGGTGTACCGCGAATCAGCTGTCACAACAAGGCAAAGGAAATATAGAGAGCTGTGAACTTAGCGTACGCTAAGGCTTTTAATCATTGCTGTCCTCCAGTTAACCTCATTCAAGAGAAGGGGAAAATTATACAAGACAGGGCATCTGACCTCTGGAGCTGTGATAAGAATTTAAATGCTTTGTTTGTTTGATGCACGGCTGTACACTCATAATCAACCGGGATTATTTAGCACTTTTAAATAACTGACAATCCTTGACTATACTGTATTATGGAAACAAGACTTTCTGTCACCAACAAACTCATTTCCTATAAGTTTGAAATATTCTATCTCAATACTGTATATCAAAATTTTAAGGGTGAAAAACTTTTATATTCATCGTGACTGCTGTAAGGTGGGCACCCCCTGCCAATGAATTGTTCCAACAATCCCAAGAGGAAACCTAATCTAATGGAACTGCCTTTGGTCCTATAGGCCTCCTTGAATAACCACACACGACGGTACTCCTGAACAGTTGGGTGGTGTAATGACTAAATATGGCACAAGAAGCAGTGTTTCCAGCATACTGTACTACTGACCCATAATGTAATAAAACAACAATCAACAAGCTCTCCAGTATCCAAAGAGCTACAAATACAATTTTTTTTTTTTTTTTTTTTTTATTAACCAGTTATGCAAGAACAAAAATTACAGTTTGGCAATTAATGCTATCTACCAAGAATGATAAGCTTTATTAAGTAAAAATTTTGGTAGGCTCACATAGAGACCATCTTTCTATGTAGTCAAAAGGTACAGAAAGAAATAAGATGTACTGGACTTGTGAGGGAGAAATGTGCAAAGTCTCTATTAAGAACTGGAATTTTTTTTTTTACAATATCAGAGTAAAGGAAAAAGTTAACAAGAAAATGAAAATCAATATACTGCACAATATATGATCAAACACCATTATTGAGGAGAGACAGATATACTGTTGTACCTTAGTGAACACTTTCCCCTACAACTGATCTCCCGTCTTCGCCTCAGCCAATCAGCAGCGAGTTCCAAACCACAGCCCCCTCTTCTGAATTGCTCGCTGATTGGCCACTTGCCGTCCTCTCCTCAGCCAATCAGCAGCAAGTTCCAGACCACAGTCTCTGCCCCCAAACCGCATGCTGATTGGCTACCTGCTGTCCTCGCCCAGCCAATCAGCGACGACTTTTCACTTCGCACCTCAAATCTTGACTCGGCAGGATCATATAAATACCCCCCTGCCTCGCTGTGAAGAACATCTTACTGCACTGTACGTACAATATTTGTAAAGAAAACGTTATTGTGAGTTTCCTTTCTCACCTCCATCCTGAGTGCGAGATCTCTATGTACATGTGTATGTGGGCCTAAGAAAGAGAAAATTGACACATAAGAAAGAGAACTTTGACTACTGGCCATATACATTATGCTACACTGTACTTGATAATGATACAGTGCATGACACACAAACTGCACTTACTTCTAACACAATTAAACTCGTAACTTTTTCCTACTTGTTTCGGATAATTTATATTTGCATATTCGGAAAGAGGAAATAAAACTAGGATAAGATAGGCCAATTATGTAAATCATGGTTAGGTTAGGTAAATGGCACACATTTGTTGTATATATATAGTATTATTAATTAGTATCATTATTTAAACATTCCTGTAATAGATGAACAAAATCGATAAGGTCTTGCAGGTGGTTACCATCTTCTACACTTTTACCTTGACTTATCATCATTGTTTTACTCCAACCGGCCTATTGCAGACTCCTTATTTTCTTATGTTCTTATATTAATATTAACTTACCTTTTCATTTTACCACTGGGAAAATAGTGGAATTTAAGATGGTTGTAATTCCTCTTGTTTTTCCAACATGACACGTTCCTGGGTACAGTATTTGTGACTTGTCTTCAGAAAAAAAAAAAACACTTCAATCTTGTCTCATTTACTACTGAGCAGGGCTTCACAATTTTGTGTCCTAACAGACAGACGGAGGTTTGAGGTTTGTTTTGGGGAGGGTAAGTATTAAGGGTTGGAGTATACCTTAAGGTGTTTCTGGGAAGGAGATAGTGAGGGAGACCAAGTAAAACGTAAGAGGTGAAATTGGCATTTGCCGTGCTCCTTAAGAATGCATAGGTCAAGTTGCAGTAGGCTTCAGTCGTTATGGGTCTTAATAGTTCTGTAAAGTAAACTGTCTGCAAAATCTCCAGTGGTAGAACTTTATTCTGACAAAATTAGATATTTTGAGTGTAGCAAGAATAAAAGAGGACTAATGTACTTTGGCGGACACTGGGTGTGATGGAAAAAAATTGGGTTATCATTTCTGTGAAAAGATTCACTGCTTTCCACAAAGGTTTGTTATATTCCACAAATCAGTTTGTAGCAGTCATAGCTGGTTATTTTTATAAACATTAGCAGGGCCCAAATCTAACAGGCACAGTGGGAAGAAAATACAGTTGGTCCTCATATTACGCGGTCCCGCATTCCGCGTTTCACCGTTAACGCGGTGCCTTGCCAGAACCTAACATTTTCACATTCCGCGGTCGTGAACCCCATTACGCGGAGAGCGGCTGGCAAGCCGCGCCATTTTTGGATCCAAACCTCCCGCCATCCGCCATGTTGTGTAAGAGGCGCGAAAATGGTGCGCACAAGGTCGCCCAGTCATCAAAACATGACCAGTTCTTCACCCGCCACCCACTACAGCCGGCCCAAGTCAGTGATAGTGATAATTATAGTGAGGATATGGACTTATATGAACTTTGGGGGGTTTGACAAAGAGGCCCTGCAAGCCTCTGTGGTGGATAGTGATACAATTGATACAAGTGATACAGGTGAGGGCCAATAATCTGCCCTCTGCCTCGGAACCAACCGCCCATCCCCGTGTGCCCAGCCATCTTTTCTACTAATGTAAGTGTTAAAAAACCTAATATTATTGATATTTCTCTTAATTATTAATTGTGTGTGCATGCCATCATAAAGTTAAGATAATATTTTTACTACAACATAGTTGTGTGTCGTCAAAAAGTGGAGTTTGGGGATCGGCCCGGACTCCATTTCACAGGTCAGAGGTTGAAGTAACTTGAAATGAAATAACTATACAAAAAAAACCTACTGCAGAAATTAAATATTAAAATAATAAAAATAAAAGATGAGAGTTCACGCTCTTATACAATATGCCTACTTGCATTTTTAATTTCGACTTTGCGTAGTGGTAAAAAGCCTTTGGGTTTGACTTGACCTCACGAGCAATCTGCCTCTGGAACTCTTTTTTTTTTCAGCCCCTATACACTTTGACTTCGCCTGATTCCTGGATCTGGCATACATCCTCCTGTCCTGCTCATCATTTATCCTAACCCATGTCTCAAAATCCTGAATTTTCTTCTTAACTTTGCTGACCGCTGCATGGTTCATGTGTAGCAGTCTCTTTGTAATCCTGGAGACACTGGGTGTGGTCTTTGGTATATGTTTCTCGATCAAATGGTTCACTTTACTAGCTATGATATTCAGCATAGCATCTGCGTTCTTATTCCTTAGTAAGTTAGGCCAGTGTATACTCCTCATCTCCTCCTTCATCACATTGTAATTTCTTTTGCAATATTTGCACCTTGGCCTGGTTTTGTCATGAACCAAGTAACAGTTAACTCTGAAGGACAACGTTACGTGGTGACTGGTGCCAACTGGGGCTAGGTGTTCCAGATTGGCCACCATACCCTCCTTGTTAGTTATGATGAGGTCTAGCTGTTTGGGCGTTTGCTCCCCTTTGTAGTGCATTGGATTTTTAACATGCTGGAATATACAATTGTCTCTTAAGAGTTTCTATGAAAAGAGTGGCTGGATGTCGATGTCGCCATAATTAAAGTCCCCCATGACAAGGAGGTGGCTAGGGTTCTGCCCTGTTACATTGTCAATTAAGATTCTTAAGTTTCTCTGGTTTAATGTGCTATAGTTTGGGGATCTGTAAACATCCTCACCAGTTACCCTAACCTGGCTGGCTCAGGTTCTTGCCTAGCATAGGTAACCACGCCCCTCTTGCAAGTTTCTTGGGAAAGGTTCGTAAATGAGTCATATCCATCTATATTGATCTCACATTCCTCCGGTTCGATTCTCCTGTTTTTGTACAACAGTTCTACAACACTACTATGTCGGGTTGATGTACCATCAGTAGTGTTATAAACTGCTCTCTTGTCGAGGAATGTGTCAGTACAGCATTAGTGTACATGACTTTCAAGCCGGAAATTGTCCCCTGCAATGTCTCTGGTCTTGGTACCAGCCCTCTTCCATTCTCTGCGCTCGCCTCTTCCTGGGTGGGAGGTAGAGCGGATGGTGGATGTCCCATTGTCCCTGGTTCTGTGCTGGCGTTCTTGCTCACACTACTCGCCCCTTGTATATAACCCAAGTACGTCCATCCTGGCTCCTCATTGACTCCTTCCTCCTCTGCTTCAAAGACTCCAGGAGTTTTTTGTGCTCATCCCTCTCCATTACCGTGCACTGTGGGTTTATGACTATATCCCGAAATGTATCGCTCCTTGCTAAGTTTTTTGCATGCTAAATAACTTCTCATTTTTTATTCTCACTCACAAGTGTGATCCTGAGGGGGCAGGGCTTGTCCTGTCTTTGCCCTAGCCTCCTCACGTCTTGAATGGGAGCTGATAATTTCAGGGCCTCATCACAAATATTCTGAAATTTCAACTTGTCATGTTACTGGAGTATCCCGGCATAAAACCAAGTTGGCAATCCTTTACAAGGTTGTTTCATAGTAGATGCTCCATCATGGCATCTCTTATAATGCTCTAAAATACTTTACACACTATGCTGGCCCAGTAAAAAGTAATTATTTACTACTTCACAGCTGCTGATTTTTCATAGAAAACTAATTTGAAAACGCCGCAATTTCACTGTGTTTTATACTGGGCACTGTCGTAGTTATGGCAAATGTGTTAAGAGGTGTTTATTTCTAAATGAACCCAAACCAACCTTAGTTAACAAGAAAAAGAAGTGGCAGAAGCGTTATCAGAAGACCTTACCAACCTAACCAAAAAAACCTACCTAGCCTTACCTAACTTCCTAGCCATGAGGCTCAACCCTCTGGTCCCCCCGGACATATTAAACAGAAAGAACTTACTATTATATGGTGTAATTTAACTTTTTTTTTGGGGGGGGGGGGAATGTGAGACCAGCAACCCAATCCGTGCGGCTCTTAAACATACGCTGGCGTTGATTGAAGATGATTGGCTCTGTACTGCCACATCATGCCAAGAGAGACAAAGTAGTGTGTACCAGACAATGTAGTGCGTACCTAGTCGCATAATTATCTACCAAACAAAGCACTATTTGAGACTGAATGTGAGAAGGACCTAGGTGTGTATGTTGACAATGAGCTGAAGTTTTTGGGCCATTGCGAGAAGAAGGTAAATCAGGCAATTAAATTATTGGGTCTTATAATAAGGTCGTTCAGATATCTAGACGGTCCGTCCCTTGTAACGATCTTCAAGAATGAAGTGCTGTCACCCCGTCTCGTCCCCGAGATATGCTAAGGACTGTCAATTGGTTGAAAAATGTTCAAAGGAGAGCCACCAGACTGGTGCCTGCACTTCGGCACCTCAACTACCCTGAGAGATTGGAGCGCCTGAACTTGCCTAGCTTATACCACAGACGGACAAGGGGTGACCTAATTGAGGTTGCATCCAAGAGTCATTAAGGAGATGATGGAGTAACTACTTCAGCCTCTGAGGATCTTGTTTGAAAGCTCTTTTCAAGAAGGAGATATACCTAAGGACTGGCGTATTGCATATATCACAGCTATCTATAAGAAGGGAAGTAAAAGTGAACCAGGAAACTACAGGCCAGTCAGTCTAACTAGTGTAATCTGCAAATTAATGTAGTCAATATTATGGGAAGAGATGATATCCCATATGAAAAAATATGGATTATTTAGTAATAAACAGTTTGGCTTCATTTCCGGTAGGTCAACAGTCCTACAGTTGATTAGGGTACTAGACAGGTGGACGGAAATTATCGACGACAGTCAGGCTGTGGACATAGTGTATTGTGACTTCATGAAGGCTTTTGATAGAGTACCCCACAAAAGACTATTAGAAAAAGTATCTAGTTATCGCATTGATGGAAAATATCTTGATTGGGTAAGGAATTTTTTAACTAAGAGAAAACAGAGGGTTGTGGTAAATGGAGAAGAATCTGACTGGAGAGAGATCACTAGTGGGGTCCCTCAGGGTTCTGTCCTCGGCCCCCTGCTGTTTGTCCTTTTTATCAATGACCTGCCTGAGGCAATTAAACACGACAGTGAGGTTTATCTATATGCGGATGACACAAAGAATTTTAGGAAAATAGAACGAGATGAGGATTGTGACATGCTGCAGGAGGACCTGGATGGGATCAGGGGTTAGATTGAGAAGTGGATGCTGAACTTTCACCCAGAAAAAAGTAAATACATGAGGATAGGAAGAACAAAAGTTGCTGACCATGGATATCATATGTACACCACGATCAAGAAGACCACTGTGGAGAAGGATATAGGGGTAGTCATCGATGATAAGCTGTCGTTCTCTGACCATCTAGCTGAGAAAATCAACAAGGCTAATAAAATAGTGGGCATTATTTGAAGAACTTTTGTTCATCTGGATGCACCTATATTCAAGGCTCTGTACACTGCTCTGGTTAGGCCACACCTTGAGTATGCTAATCAAATTTGGTGCCCATATCTCATTAAGGATATTGAAGCAGTAGAGAATGTACAGAGGAAGGCGACCAAACTAGTACCACAGATCAAGGATTTATCTTATGATGAAAGACTAAGGAAATTACAGTTACCGACAGTATTATCAGAGATGCCGCGATGGAACATCTACTACGAAACAACCTTGTAAAAGATTGCCAACACGGTTTTATGCCGGGGCGCTCTTGCTTGACACAATTGCTCAAGGTATTGGATATTTGGACCCATATTCTAGAACGGGGTGGTAATATCGACAATATTTACCTAGATTTTGCCAAGGCTTTTGACAGTGTACCCCACGAAAGGCTGAAAATCAAACTGGAAGGGTACGGAATTCGGGGAAATGTCCTAGCGTGGATAGAAGACTTTCTACATGACCGCAAGCAATGTGTGGTGATTAATGGCACGAAATCGTCATCTGTACCTGTAACAAGTGGGGTACCGCAGGGTAGTGTATTGGGCCCGCTGTTGTTTGTTTGTTTCATAAACGATATGCCTGACGTTGTACACTCCTCCATACAAATGTTTGCCGATGATGGCAAGTTATTTCGGGAAATTAAGAACCAAGCGGACTGTGAAGAGCTGCAGAAGGACCTCTGTGGGCTCCAGGAATGGTCGAAGGAATGGCTGCTGAGATTCAATGTCACGAAGTGTAAGAGGATGCACCTGGGGCGTACCAACGGTAAGGAGGCGTACCATATGTCCCAACGGGATGAAGAAAATGTACTAGTTGAGACTGTGTGTGAGAAGGACCTAGGTGTGTATGTTGACAATGAGCTGAAGTTCTCGGGCCATTGTGAGAAGAAGGTAAATCAGGCAAATAAATTATTGGGTCTTATAAGAAGGTCGTTCAGATATCTAGACGGTCCGTCCCTCGTGACGATCTTCAGGAGTGAAGTGCTTCCCCATCTGGAGTACTGTCACCCCATCTGGTCCCCGAGATATGCTAGGGACTGTCAGTTGGTTGAAAATGTTCAAAGGAGGGCCACCAAACTGGTGCCTGCACTTCGGCACCTCAGCTACCCTGAGAGATTGGAGCGCCTGAACTTGCCTAGCTTATACTACAGACGGGCAAGGGGGGACCTAGTTGAGGTTTATAAGCATCTCAGGGGGCACTACTCAGTTGAGTGTCCTTACTTGGAGCTGGCGGACGCTCGCCCCACAAGGGGTCACAGCTCAAGATTGAAGAAGCCGCAAGTCCAGAAAACCGTGAGGGCAAACTTTTTCGGAGTGAGGGTTGTAAACTCTTGGAACAATCTACCAGAGAGTGTTGTGACGGCACTGAGTGTGAGCTCTTTCAAGACAAGACTTGACCAACACTGGAGCGGGTTCAGGTACATTCAGGAGCCGGTGCATGCCCAGTATTTGCCAACAGTGCGTGACAGAGACGTGACCGATCGCCCGGGCGGCTAGCGAGCCGATCTTTTGGTGAAGAATATAAATGAAAAGAGACGTGACCGATCGCCCAAGCGGCTAACAAGCCGATCAGTGGCGAAGAGGATAAAAGTAAAAAAGTAAAAGACACTAGCGTACAGAAGATCTCGTGGGGACCAAGTGGAAACATACAAGATAGTGTGTGGGATATATGACCAGGCATGTACAGCAGGAATGTTCCAGATGAGGGAGGCTGACACTACCCGGGGGAACACAAAGAAGATCTACAAAACAAGAGCGAGGCTAAATCTCAGAAGACACTCGTTCCCGAGTAGGGTTGTCAACAACTGGAATGGGTTACCTGAGTGGGTAGTGAATGTGGAGACGGTGGAAAAGTTTGAAGCAAAATTAGATAAATACTGGAAAAATCAACAAGTATATAATTATAGGGCACAAATATTCGCCACACGCAGCCACCGTCTGAGTAGAGAAGAGGCTATTGAGCTGGAGTCACAGGCGTGAGCCTCTTCCAGAAGATCATCTGTGAGTATCTGTGAGTATAAGCAACTCAGGGGGCACTACTCAGTCCAGTGTCCTTACTTGGAGCTGGCGGACGCTCGCCCCACAAGGGGTCACAGCTCAAGATTGAAGAAGCTGCAGGTCCAGAAAACTGTGAGGGCAAACTTTTTCGGAGTGAGGGTTGTGAACTCTTGGAACAATCTACCAGAGAGTGTTGTGACGGCACCGAGTGTGAGCTCTTTCAAAACCAGACTTGACCAACACTGGAGCAGGTTCAGGTACATTCAGGAGCCGGTGCATGCCCAGTACTTGCCAACAGTGCGTGACAGAGACGTGACCGATCGCCCAAGCGGCTAATGAACCGATCAGTGGTGAAGAGAATAAAAGTAAAGTAAGTAAAAGTAAAATATTATCAACAACAGTGGAGGGATCTTACACAGGCCACTAGTCTCCTATAGTGGGTGGCCATAAGGGAAATACTTTGAGCCAATAAAAGTAAGCTTTAACAGGTTTCTTGAAGCATACTTTGTTAATCAACTTTCTCTCTATCATTATTTGTAGTCCTGCACTGCTGTTTTACATGAACGCATATGAGCTTTTAATGCGATTATGAGTAAATAGATAACATTTATATCAGTGCTCCCCCCCCCCCCCAAAGTATATAATAATGTTTCCCTCATCAAAGAAAACGTTTGTAAAGACATTGTTAACTAAGCGACCATTTGAACCTGTAATTGTAAAATGTAAACATCTAGTGAATATCATGTTTCAATCTCATCCACCACTACTTTGTTGGACACCCATGAAATTGTGCTGGTAATCATCATTTATTGGTAATTAGGCATTATTGCGTTTACACACCGTTCATTCCTACCACTAATCTATTATCATATTCGAATAAGACGTCTAATTATAAGATAATTTTCATCTATTACATTACCGGCGGAAATGTATAATAACGGAGATAGCACATCCAAAATTTTCTCTATTTTCTTCCATTAATCTTCCTCCATTATCGTCTGCCTCACCTCCCACACTGTGTCTCCTTCATCAATCATCCTGCTCATGTGTTGCTGTACACGTCACGCAGCTAATCAAAAGCGTTTTTGCTTTTGAAACCAATTAAAATGATTTTGGGTTTAATTCGCAGTATATTTGGCCCAATCCAATTCGAGTTTTATTTTGGGTCTCATGTTTTGAAATTCAAGTTCAGTTCTGACCATGGAAGTCTGTGATGGGTGTCACTTAAAGTATATGGAGCTGATTGAGAGTGTTGGGGAAGAAACGGAGAAACTACAGCATGTGTGGCGTTGGGTGAGAATCCCAGAATGCAACGACGAACAAGAACCAGGCCAATAAGGTAAGAAATAGGTCATCATATGGTGAGAGTCAGTTAGGTTAGGTTAGGTTTTTTTTTCTGGTGTTTTTTTTTTGGTGTATTTTGCCATGATTTGTTTTCGGAAAACGTCCAACGAAAAAAATCTAAAAAAAAAAAAAAACTCGGCTAATTTCCGCCAGAAATGAAGGTCATATTCGGTCTAAACACACAAATGGACTAGAAAAATATACTCTTGACTTTCTAACAGTGAATGGTGTGACAATGCAAATTTACCGGTAATTATATAGGACTAACTCGGGAGCGAAATTGATTGAAAACTTACATTGTTATATTAACGTATAGTGGACACTTGTAGTTTGTGGAAATAGGTTAAAAATTAATAGTTTTAAAACAAACGTTACTGAACATTTGTGGGTTATGAAGAACAGACCTAACCAACCAAACCAAATAAACCTACCTAACCTTACCTAACTTCCCAGTATATTAAACAGAAAGAACTTACTATGATATGGTGAAATTTGAGGCATTTTCTTGACGTGAAATGATACAGCTGCATCAGCGCATTAGTCCTTTATATTAACCCCAATTTTTTTTTTTTATTGGAGATATTTTTTTCTGGGGAAAAAACTAATGTTTTCCAAGCATGATAAAAAAAATATATTTCAGCTTTGCCGGGGAAATTAACATCGTCCAGTAAATAAAACAGCAAAATTTATGCAGGAAAAAAGTTTTTGCTGCTTTTATGTACTCAAAAGAAGCACTAACCTAACCTATCCCCCCCCCCTCTCCCCGTGTGGTTATATCATGTTGTCAGTATTTAACTTATTCTTACTTAACCTAACGTAACGTATTCCCCTATTGGGGAAACGCTATTTTTTCAGAGTTGGGTCATGTATTATATAGCATGGTAATGCAATTCAGACGATCCGCACACTACATACTTTCCCTCCCATGGCTCGCGAACGGTATTATAGTACTGTATAAATTAAAAAAAAAGGAACGCTTCCCCAAAAGAGAACACTGTCACTAGCAATTAACAACAAAAATTATGGTGGAAAAGCAATGTGTTCTTGCTAGAATCATTGGCAGCATTACTCTACATGTCAACCGTTTATTTGAAATAGGAAGATCGGGTCAATTGAGAAAGAAGGTCTACTCATTTATGTACAGTTTGACATGATAAATATTTATCATGTAAAATTGTTATACATCACAGGTAAAGAATGTACACAGACAGTGTAATTGTAGAGAATACATGGTGAATGTGGCAGAGAGTATTGCATGTTAACCAGTAAACTGATAAAACTTTTTTTTAGAAGATGAGTGTTTTTGGTAAATTTGCATTTTCAACCAATATGGTTGTCGAGTTCAGCAATGTGTTTTTCCAATGGTTTGCCGGTAGACAATTTTAAGACACTTTTCTGCAATGAAATTTCCTTCACAAATTGAACTAAAATTACCAATCCTAACCTCCTAACTAGGGGGCTTCACCCCCTTGGATCACCCAGTATATTGAAGGCATTTGCAACGGAAACATTACAGAAGAAAAGTGTCTTATTAAAGTTGTCTAAACCATTGGAAAAAATACATTGAGTGCTCAACTCAGCCTTATTGGCTAAAAATTAAAATTTACCTTGCTTTCTTATCGGTATTAATTTAGTTTGGGTCATCTGGGGAATCTTTGGAATTAGGTTAAGTTAAATATCCAAACTAGGATTTTCCGATGGTTTTTCATGTGTTTTGAATGATTTGGACCTTTATATCTGTCAGAAATCATAGTTAGGTTATCTAAATACTGTACAGGGATGAACAAAACTAGTAGTCTGTGCAAATTTGTTAAAAAGTGGTAATTTCTAAATTAAACCTAACCTAACCTTAGTTGATAAGAAAAACAAGTGACATTAGCATTGTTAGAAGATCTCACCAACCTAACCAAACAAACCTACCTTTACAAGGTTGTTTCATAGTATATGTTCCATCATGGCATCTCTTATTATGCTCTCAAATACTTTACATACTATGCTGGTCAGGCTCACCAGCTCACTAGTCACTGGGAACCTTTTGTTCATCCAGGCATTTACAAAACAGGATCTTCAGGGGCTCAGCAAGCTCGTTGCACAGCTCTCTTAGCACTCTGGGATACACTATGTCAGGGCTGGGACTCTTATGAACCTTTAGCTTTGACAATTTATTTCTTATAACCTCTTCTGTGAACATAATGTGTGTCAGCACTGTTTCGAACTGTCTGTCCTCAAACGCAGAAAGATTGATCGCATCCTCTCTTGTGAACACCGAGGAAAGAAACTGTTCAATGCCTCAGCTTTGTCCTGGTCAGAATCCATGTAACTACCATCTTCAAGCCTCAGGTCCGATACTCCTACTCACGTTTTTAATTTTGACTTTGCTTAGTGGTAAAATGTCTTTGAGTTTGACTTAACCTCTCTTGCAACCAGCCTCTGAATCTCTTTTTCAGCCCTTTTATACTCTGACTTTGCTTGTTTCCTGGCTCTTGCATACATCCTCCTGTCGTGCTCATCGTTTGACCTAACCCACACCTTGAATTTCTGGGTTTTCTTCTTAACTTTGTCGACCAACACATGGTTTATGTGTAGGGGGTCTCCTTGTATTCCTAGAGGCACTGGGTTTGGTCTTGTGTATATATTTCTTGACCAAATGGTTCACTTTACTTGCTATGATATTTAGCGTAGTGTCTGCGTTCTTATGCCTTAATGAGTCATCCTGTCCTAATTTCCCTTGTAATATTTGCACCTTGGCCTGGTTTTGTTGTGAATTAAGTACGTAACAGTTAAATCTGAATGACAACGTTACATGGTGGCTGGTGCCAACTGGGGCTAGATGTTCCAGTTTGGCCACCATACCCTCCTCGTTTGTTATGATGAGGTCCAGTGGCTTGGGTGTTTGCTCCCCTCTGTAATGCGTCGGGTCTTTAACATGTTGGAACAGAAAATTATATCTCAAAGTTTCGACAAAAAGAGTAGTGGGGCTATTTAAGTCATTTGGTGTAAAGTCAATTCCCCAGTTGGTGTCACCATAGTTAAAGTCCCCCATGATAAGGAGGTGGCTAGGGTTGGGTATCAATGCATTGTTTATTAAGGTTAGATTAAGTTAGGTCAGGTCAGGTCAGGTTAGGTTAGGTTAATGAGGCTAGATAAGTTAAAATTTCCTCATTTAAGAGAAATTTCAAATTAGGAACAATATATTTGTTAATGATTTGTTTATTTTAAATTGTTTTAGTAACTTTTAGTTACTAAGCAGATCTGAATTGGGAAAATTTTAGTAGTATGATATACTGTACTGGTTTTGAATCCGAAAGGTTGATATCCCTGTGCCAGTTCACCTAAGTTTGTTTTGGCTATGGGCAATAACCAGCCAGATTTCAACCTGCTCACACCATGCTCTATTAATCCCTATTTTTGTTTCGATTGTGACAGTATCTGAGGGTTACGTACCACTACACTTCACTGTACAGGTTTTCATAATTTTTGCTTGTTTCCTACAATACTGTAGTAACTTAATAATTGAAGTATTTACAGTACAGTGGTCCCTCGGTTAACGAGCGCCTCGGTTCACGAGATTTCGGTTAACGAGCTGCCTCCCATAAGATTCTTAAATTCGGTTAACGAGCAATCCCTCGATTAACGAGTTTTTTACGAGCCGACTTCAACATGTTTTCGCTTGCATTTGGCGGTCCACCAGCTGTAGTATTAGTCCGCCAATACAGTAATCGGTTTTAGGGCTTAAATTCCTTACTATTTTAGTAAATATCAAGAAGTTTATACTATTCAATAATTTTAAAAGTTTAATATTAACTTTTTTAGTCATTTTAACAATTATTGAACATAATTGAAGGTAAAGAAACTAGTTTCTGGCGTGCCATCCAGCCTGTTAACACACCAGACAGGCGTTAGTCTCTCTCTGTTTTCAGTGGAGGTAACATCTTGCTTGAGACTCTCTTCAACTAAACGCTTTTTTTCTGTGTTTCCAAGCAAATTATTGGTCATTTTGAAATATATTTTACATATTGACAATATATAATGCAGTGCAGTGTTGATTTAAAGAAAATAATCTTGAAATACACCAAGAGAACTAAAATTTTATGGGTGAAATGGCACCATGGGGTGACTTCTCTTCCACCCCAATGCCTTCTCTTCTCCCTTCTCCTCCACCCCCATTCTAATTCCCATCATCATCATCATCAATCAGGAGCCTTTTACATGCACATCTCAAAGTAAGTGTACTTTACTGCAATTATTTTTAGTTTGTATGTAATTTTCGGTGAGTTGGAACCAATTACCCAAAAACCCATTGAAACAATGGTTTCGGTTAACGAGTTTTTCGGTTAACGAGCAACCTGCTGGAACGGATTGTGCTCGTTAACCGAGGGACCACTGTATATGACATTCAGCTGGTGAATGGCAGCCATAATCATCTTGGGACTATTAAAGTCCTCGTGTATATTTTCTTTGTTGGGTGTTTCAGGGAAATTTTAAATACTGTAGTCAATTGAATTACTGTATGTATTATAGTATTTCCACACTATCCTGGCCCATAAGCCATGCCCTTCTTCTATACTAATAGCTGATTGATTCATAGAAAATTTAAACTAAATGTGTTCACAATTGGTAAGCAGACCTGTTATTATCTAAAATAATGTTAAATATCTGGACTATCAAAATGCCAATGATTTCAAGGCATTACCACTTCAGAGAGGATGCTAGAAAATTTTTAATATTTATCATAAAAAGTCGATATAAATACGTCCCTATATACACACAGTCTAGGGTGAGGTAAAACACTCAGGGGAACCAATCAGCTATTTGAAGTTATAGACAAGGGGCGGGGCTTCTGGGCCAGGTTAGAGTGGGTATAGTATTATAGTTAAGTCAAGGATGTTCTGATACACTGTAAAACATTTTTAATATGTGGTAGCAAGGTGATGGGATTCAGTTTTAAGTTTATCAACACTTTACCACAATGGCTATGGATTTTACACTTAATTCTGTGTTGTGTTACGACAAATAACCCACCAGGAGGTTAGGACAGTACTGTACCTTGATTATTTAAATGCAGTATATCTTGGCATATGGCATTTATTTTATGGTTGCATCCATACAGCTTACCTCTAGTCAAGTAGAAAAGAATATTTCAATCTTTAATCGCAAATGACAATAAATGTGCTCTACTGAATGATACATCCACGTCACCAAAACGATCTTGATGATCTTATGAATTTCTGGAGCTCAACAATGAAGGCCCAAATGGCGACATAATTTTTTTACAGAGACGCAACACGGCACATTTTCATAATCCATATGTTGATGTTTATGTTAAACGAACTTGTTCTTTATAGGAGTACAGTACTGTACGATACTTTTTTGTAATTTAGACATTATTTAATGTATACAGTACAGTACAGGAGTTTTAATACCACAATAAACCCTCGATAACTCGGCACATATGGGACTCTGGCCTAACCGAATTATCCCAAATTCCAGCTTATCAAGGCACTTCCCTCCTCCTACAAAAATACAATAAAAAATTATCAACCCACATATGAGTACATGTAATTACTAAATGTAAAAATGTAACACTTACCAGCACTGCAGGCAAAGAATAAAGCATCATAGTAGGTAACACAGATGCATGGTAGGTGACACAGAGACATGGTAGGTGACACAGAGGCATGGTAGGTGTCCAGATATGCCGAGATTTTCCCAGATAATTTTACATACCTCAGCTTTTCCCGAGTTATACTAATACATTCCGAGACCATATCCATGCTGAGTTATATGAAATTCCGAGCTATTGAGGGTTTACTGTATACAGTATATTGTATTGTAGGTGCAATTTTTTTCAGATAAGTTTTCACAAATGCTGTACTGTATTAAGATTGTAAGTTTCAATTAGCATCAGAGTGCACAATCATGTTTAAGCTTGAGTGTTCCACAACATGTTGAATAGGATTGTGTTACATTATATTATTATAACCATCAATTTGTACTAGGGGTCCTTGAAAATTGCCTTTTTTTTTTTTTTTTTTAGAATTTTGACTTGTTAAGTGGCAGATATTATAGTATTACCTGTATATGTTGAGTGCCAGTTATTGCAGTGTTACCTGTACTTGTGAAGTGCCAGATATTATAGTGTTACTGTACCTGTATTTGTGAAGTGCCAGATATTATAGTAATACTTGTACAGCCACTCCTCGACTTACGACCACCCGGACATACGACCGCCCCAGTCGTATCATTTTTTTTTTTCAAATTGCGTATTTTCGAGTCCCGACATTGGTGATTGTGCTGTGTACTGACACAATTTTCGTTTGTAATTCTCTTTAAAATGGCTGGCAAGCTTAAAAGTGAGAATTTTGTGGTGCTGAGAAGAAAAAGGGACACCCATTTTAGATTTTCTATGTATTATTTTCGCATTTTCGACTTACGACCTGGATTTGGGTCCCTAACCCCGTCGTAAGTCGAGGAGTGGCTGTATATGTTAAGTGCCAGATATTGCAGTGTTACCTGTACTTGCTAAGTGCCAGATATTATAGTGTTACTGTACCTGTATTTGTTAAGTGCCAGATATTGCAGTGTTACCTGTACTTGCTAAGTGCCAGATATTGCAGTGTTACTGTACCTGTATGTGTTAAATGCCAGATATTGCAGTGTTACTGTACCTGTATTTGTTAAGTGCCAGATATTGCAGTGTTACCTGAATTTGCTAAGTGCCCAATGTTATAGGGTTACCTGTGTTTGTTAAGTGCCAGTTATTATAGTACTGTACCTGTATTACAGTATCTGTACAGTATTTTGAATGAAGTATCAGTGCTTGAAAAAAAAAATACTGTACAGTAAACATAAAATAGGGCAAAATACAGCATGCCATTAAAAGTCTTTGGTATGCATACAGTTTTAATGTAATATATATATATATATATATATCAGGTGCTGTGTTCTTTAACATCTTAAGCAATTTGATTTCCAGAGTATTTAACAATTCTGTATTTTGTCTTTTCAGAAATACAGTACAGTATCGTGACAAGTGGTAGAAACAATGAATATTGGAAATACTGATAGTCAAGTTTTTGGTGTTGGTGAAGAGATGTCTGAGCAACTGGAAATGGGAGAAGACTCGGAGGAGAAACACTGTACACTGGAGCAGCTGTGCCAAGATCACAAACAATCCAAGCCAATAGAACAGCTTAGAAAATCCCAAGAAGAGCATCAGCCACTCGGACACCAGCACCAACCAGAACATCACCAGCTGTTAGACCTGCAGGACAAAACATCAGAACAGAAGCACCTACCACAAAAACAGCAGCTGCTACATGAACAACAAGAGCAAATACTAGAACAGCAGAAGTGTCGAGACTCACAGCAGCATATACCACTCAGCCAGCAGCATCAACTTCAAGAACAACAAAAGAAGCAAGTAGACAAGTACCAGTCACCTGAACAGCAGCAACAGCAAACAGAACAGCAGCATCAGAGTGTTAAACAGCGAGACCACCCAGGACAGCAGGGCCAAACAGTCGAGCAACAGCAGCTCCATTTACAGCCAAAGATAAATGAACATATAAAGCAGTCAAATATAGTGGAACAACAACATAGAACAAAAGAGCAACAGAAAAATAAACCAAGCTTGCAGCAACAGAAGCAAAATATACAGCAACAAATTAAGAAACAGAAAAAGAACTTAGTTGGTGAGAACCAAGAACGGATCAACTACCTCGTCCAGGCATCACGGGCTATGGTGACAATGAAAACTAAGGGAACCAAGTCAACTATCATTTCAGATTCGCAAGTAATTGCAGCACAGGCAGGTTCTTTGGCAGCAGCCATAGGTCGGCGGTGTGTCATGCGTTTGGCTCCAGCTCTTAAACGGACATTGTGCAAGGGATGTGGAATAGTGTTAGTATTCGGTGTAAATGCAAGGGTTCGACACCTGTCCCGGCGTCAAAAACATTTAGTTGTGACGTGCCTTACATGTCATACAATCAAAAGATTTGTCAATGATCCCAAGCATAGACTGTGGTGTGAGCAGAAAGAGGCCACCATATAAAGAACAGTGCTGGAAATACTGTACAGATATATACAATATACAGGTATTAAAGAATTGAATGAAGGGCATTGGTGCTTGTTTGTATATTTATACCCTAATAATTGTAGATGATGGGGTGTGGTAATTGAGTGAATACAGCATTTGTATTCTTTTCTAAGGGTCAATGATTTAATCCCAGAGCACTAGCAGTTCACCCAGCTTATGGTGGTGAAATGCAGTGCATGCCACTCAGTCAACTTATGTACTGAAGGCTTAGTACATTATAGAGTGTGCTGTATTCAAAGTCTCTAATATCCTGTCAGCACTATTGGACATACGATCGCTTTTCAATTGAATTGGGTGTAGAACATAGAAAAGACAGAAAAAAACATGTTTCAATTCCATCCATGCACCCAAGGGTAGACAATAGATAACCATCGTTTTAAGGCTACCTGCTTTATGAGGTGGATTTCTAAGGATCCAAAACACTCAGAGTAAAATGTTCAGAGGTTCGGAACACTGGTACTGAAATTTCAGGGATACATTCACTCAGCAAGGTTTACAGGGATCTTGACACTCATAGTAAACTAGATATGGGCCCAGAAAAGTCTAACCCCTTTAAGAGAGAACATTTCGTACTTCCTCAGATAGTTGCTACTGTGTAATGCTCTTTATTTGTAAATAAATTTATATTCCAGCATTGCATTTGCTTGCTTCAGTATTTAGACTAGGTAAAATACAAGATATGCATTATTTTAAGGAACTTTTGTGTAATTTCTTCATTCTACAATGCATCTTTTGGTTTCATTTTAGGTTAGTGAAGAATTAGGACTTGTAAGGCTACTGGTGTGTTTTGTGAAATTTGGCACCACTGTGTTTGTTTACGTCATTGGAAAGCGAGCAGTATTTGCAGTTACCCCCGCTATAGCAACCAGAATAAGGGTAGTAAATTAGAAGTCATCCTCTATCTTTAAATACAAAGCATTTTCTGTATGGCTGTAGTGTAACAAAGAATACAATGTGTAATATAATAGGCTCTAATTTTATGTCTACTGTACTGGTCGGTGACAGAGTGGCAAGGTGATATCACATAAAGGGTAGGGGACTCAGGGGAGTTGGGGGCAGGGTAGGGACAAGTGCACCGACACTCATGTTTGGTAGGATATCAACAATTTGTGAATATTAATATTTATTGTGATATTAGGGGACACTTTATGCCTTGATGATGAAACCTGGGGCTTATTGCCTCGATTTTAATGCTTGTTCTGTAGCCGAGAGAAAATAGAGATAGAAATAGAGAGAATTGTCTCAGGTATGATTCGATACTTTGAACAGGTGCTTCAGTTACGCCCAGTGAGCGAGAGCTGCCGCACTGTGTGGCTGCCACTGCCAACGCTACCACCACAGAACGTGAACGCGACTGACACTACAGTTCATAAGAAATGTCTAGCACTATCCCGGTTTATGCTGACACCGATACACTATGCATGTCCGTGGTCATACATTAAAATAACACTGATACAGTGATCCCTCGGTTAACGAATTACCTTCCATAAGAATCTTCAATTCAATTAATGAAATCGTGTCAACATGTTTTCGCTTCCTCACCAGCTGGAATATTAGTCCGCCAATACAGAAATCTGTTCTAGGGCTTAAATTCGTTCCCATTTGAGTAAATATCAAGAAGGTTGTACTATTCAATTATTTTCCAAGTTTTGTATATATTTTTTATTTTATTTTAACACTTATTTAACATAATTGCAGTACAGGAAACTAGTTTTTGGTGCGCCAATCAGCCACTTGACTCGCCCACAAAGGCGTCAGTTTGTATCTCTGGTCAGTTGTCTTTACCATACCTTCTCATGTCTCAACAGATGTTGCAGATATCTCAGTGGTAGCTATGGAAACTGATGGTGCTCATTCCTTAAATGCAGCTTTAAAAGAAAGGAAGCCAGTGTCTATTGGTGATATCACTAGGTAAGTATGAGGATTTGTTTTGCTCACAGTTATAGAATTACAAACTTGTCCCTTTGAGAGACCTGTTCAGCTCCAGTTGTCATCTCATGTCATTTCTGACAAAAGCTGTAGAAGCTTGTTTCAAATTTATAGGTAAGTACATACTGTACTGTAGTTTTTCTTCAACTCTTTCCTCTGATATAGAAAAATGTTTTGATGCATAAACAAAAAGTCTATTTTTTATTAGTGTCTGCCAAAGAGTTTTCTGTTTGATGAGTGAAAAGTTATTTCATGTTCACATGTGTTGCTGTATATAATATTGTATGTATATAAATATATATTGTACATACAGAATAGATATATATTTTGAACTTGATCAATACATGCTGGTCAATGCTTACAAAGATTGAAGGAAGAAGTACAGGCATCGAATTATACTGTACTGTACTCAGAAATTACAATAATTTTTGCATTCCATATACACAGTATAGGTATATAAAAATATTTTAACATCCATTCAAACAATATTTATAGTAAGTCAGTTACTCCTAAAGGTTGATGGAAAAACTAAATACAAAAAAATAAAATACCATAAAATATACATAAATAAAATAAAGTAGAAATACATACATAACAACTATGTCCTGACAAAGAATTCCCGACAAAACTTGAACTATGTGGCTTGTTTACTTAAACTGATTCATCCAAATCTTTAGTAACTCCAGAGTCACAACATTACCACCACATACAACAAATATAATTGGTCCATCTTTGTGGATGATGTCTTTTGATATTAGTTCTTGGATGATGCCAGAATATCCAGCTGCTAATGCTGCTCCACATGCAGGTTCCACAAGCATACGATGTTCATCTGGAATATAACATAAATTAAATAAAAAAATTTCCGCATATGCTCGATGCCAGATTAAGACCCTCTGGGGCTCCTGGGCTATAACCCCCTCACCTCGAGAAATTTTTTAAATCTGACCTATTTCAGGGACATTCTGAGATCATATGAAATGGGTATTACGACATATTCTCACATTAAAAAGTACTTCATCGACTTTGGTTCTTCTTTGTAGAATGCTATGGTTTTATTATTTTATTTACAATGTACCTTGGCATGCCTTTTTAGCAGCATACTGAGCAATAATGTCTGTCAGTTCCAGGCTTCTATCAAGGCTATATTCAGTTACACATACACTCAAAGAATTCAGCCATTCTTGGTTCATTGTGGTCCACTATTCTTTTTTTAATTGTGACTAATTTGGAGAATGATTGTTCTCCTTCACAAACTAAAAAGAAAAAAGTAAAGTATTCATAGGGCTATAGTACAGTACATATAGTAACATTTGGGTAGCATTGATCTGAAAGAATTTTTCTCATTACAGTACATTAAGTGACTCGAATGATCCATAGTTATACTGTATACCTTTTTTTTTTTTACATGTTAATTTTTATTTATAAGAGTAAGCCATTAATATTGCTTTCTTTCTATTAGGTATAAATTCTAGTTTTGCCTATTATGATTTGATGTATAAAAAAAGTGTGGTAGCTTCCACATATCAATTGAAAAAAATGGTTTATTTTCCACACGAACCAAAGCTACAAATCCTAAAGTCAGTCCTACTTCTTTTCTTCTTTTAACTGATCAAGACAAAAAATTGATGTATAATTATGTAACCAAATGTTTTGTTGGAGATTATTTCATGCAACATAGATTTGTATGGTATGAACATGATGCCTAGGTTAGACAGATATCAACTTTTTTTTGCGTACTGCCAGACTTATCTGCGAGTTCGTGTTGTTAGATCAGCGAACACACTACTGTATTGACACGCTAAGCATTGGTGATATCTGTGAAAATGCGAAACTGTGGAAGTCAGGAAGAAGTGTGGTACTAGTCATCAAACACCATAATTATGAGAGATATGACACTGATTGTAACATTTGGTGTAGCTATGCATAACTTACCTACTACATGAAGGACCAAATGGAAATAATGGAGGAAGCGAGAGCCATGTGGGAGGTGTGGACGTGTGATATGATGTGAATGATTCACATAAACAAACCTGTATGTGTACTGTACATAGTGGCACCTGGGGGCACCCAGTCCTTTGAAAGTTTGAATCGTGGTATAAACAGAGATTTTTTTGTGGAGCATGCGATATTTTTTTAATCTTTGTATTATTTATTTATTTCTTCTTTTTGCTTTCAGTAATGCTGAATATAAACAGTCAAATCTACTGGGTCCCTCTAACCTTGGGGCCCCTAGGCACATGCTTACTGTGCCTATTGGGTAATCTAGCACTGCAAATGCTGTAAGGAATAAATAATTAATGGAGTGAGGCACATTTACTCAAAATATACTCATGTCTGGGAGTATAACCAACCATTTGTCTCATGAGTACTGATCAGTTTGGATTCTATGGTTAGTGACAAAATTAAAACTAAAATGTATTTGGTAAGGGAATGAAAATTGTTGCTCTAGGTGACTAAAACACATGTAAACATGAAGTAACTTTTCACTCATCAAACAGAAAACTCTTTGGCAGACAAATAAAAAAGACACTTTTTGTTTATGCATCAAAACATTTTTCTATATCAGAGGAAAAAGTTGAAGAAAAACAACAGTACAGTATGTACTTACCTATAAATTTGGAACAAGCTTCTACAGCTTGTTTGTCAGAAATGACATGAGATGACAACTGGATGTCCTGCTTAAGGTCAAACACTCCCTGAGCCACAATCAATGAACCCAATGTCTTAGCAATGCTGAAACATTTTAAATATAACATAACTCCCTATATTCAACATCTATCTAAAACATCATTCCCACATTTTCCTACTGATAAGACAACTCATCAAGGGACAAGGGAGGAATTCCAGGTCATTTATCGCTTCTGATACATAAACTTGGATAAAAATTTCAATATTTTATTTTATGGCCTACAGTTCAAAAGATATGTGACCTGCAAGATAACAAAAAAAGCTAGTACAGAAGAGGGAAGGAGGAGGTTGTGTGTTATTAACCTACAGCAGCAAGTAGCTTACAGCTGGAGCTGAACAGGTCTCTCAAAGAGACAAGTTTGTAATTCTATAACTGTGAGCAAAACAAATCCTCATTCTTACCTAGTGATATCACCAATAGACACTGGCTTCCCTTCTTTTAAAGCTGCATTTAAGGAATGAGCACCATCAGTTTCCATAGCTACCACTGAGATATCTGCAACATCTGTTAAGACATGAGAAGGTATGGTAAAGACAACAAATGAAAAAACGGGGAGAATAATGCAACACAAGTGGACGTAGAGAAAGTAGCAGGAAAGGGCAAGAACAAATAGAAATGCTTGGGCACAATTGCTCACAACTCAACTTAGAGGCAGAACATTCAAAGTGAATTTTGGCATCAACAAAGACTTATAAAATTTCAAACCGATTCATTGTGCAAGATTTATTAATACTGCAAAGAATTTTCCTTATTTTATGATTTCCTCTACGTGTTACTCCTCAAATATCTATCAGTTTCACAGTACAGTATAATACCTCCACACTTCTCCTTATCAACTACAGGTATTATTTTCACTCCTTGTATACATTCTATTGTTACAGTACCTATTTTAATTTTATATTATTTTTTAATTGGTTAGCCAAGACAGTAGACAATAAATAGGTTATAGACAGCTTAATCCCTTACTATTTTCATGGAGGCCTTTCATGATGCCACACAGGAGTCCGCCACCACCCACAGACACAACAATAGCAGCTGGTTTCTCAGGGCTTTGTTCCAGTATTTCATTTACTAAAGTACTATGTCCTTCCCTAAGATGAAAAATAATTAATTTACTACAAAATGGATTCTAAGAGTTTTATGACTAAGCAAATAAAAGAAAAAAAATCACTTTTTGGTGCATGTAAGAAACTGGTGAAGACCAATTGCAGTATAGTTGTAACAAGTGAAGCAGAGAACTTTTTATTTATAAATAGTATTATAAATGGCATGGTAATGTCTTTTTTTATTGTTTTACGAGTAAGGTTCCAGTCATGGACAAGTATCCTCATTATAGGAGGAAATAAAAGGAAATATTCTTAAGGTATTTTTGAGACGGCATAGAATTGATTTTTAAAGAGGCAGAGCTCAAAGTGGATTGGAAAGATACGAGAAGGTAGTACTGTAGAAAGAAAGATGCAGCCAACTCTTGGGAGATTGAAGTGAATGTGTTGATCAGTATTATCATATTCATAGTTACAATACATGGATATTAATGAATAAATACCTGTACAAACAAAAAGAGGTTTAATAGTTCACAATACATGTTCTTACCATATATCAGGATGATCAAATGGATGCACTAAACAACAAGTTTCATTTTGGGCAAGTTCTTCAGCTTTCTCATGAGCAACATTCCATACAGGACCATGTACCTGTACAAACACACAAAAAAAAAAAAAATCTAATTACAATGTTCAATAATCTCTTGAGCACAATGCCAACTCCCTGAGAACAATGAAAAAGACTATGGTGGTTGCAAGTGTGAAAAATGACCAAATAATGAATACCCTGTATGATGATGATAAGGTTGTTAATTATTTCACTCCAACACAATGAGTCAGCTTAGTGATTAAATGACTTTACCCCTTGAGTACTATACATGAGATTAGTCCAATTAGTGAAATGCCTTTATCCCATGACTGTAAGGTCTTAACCCTTAAATACAATGACCAATTCCCTTGAATATGATACTTGACACAATATTTAAATCATTTATATTATTTTCCTTCTGTGAAGACCGGACCATCAAGATGGCACAAGTTACTGGGCATATCTAAAAGTTAGTTATTACACTGTTTTCCATGATTTATGATGGGTTCAAGAGTCAGCAAGCAACTTACAATAACATCTGCATTCTCTTGTTGTAGCTGAGAAATCATGAACTTTGGTGTAGACTCTGGGATGACAACTGTTGCTGGTATTCCCATCTTCCGAGAAGCATAAGCAGCAGCCATCCCTGCGTTTCCTCCAGATGATGTAACAACATGGTCATAACCTTTCTCAATGCCCTAAAATAAAGTTTGTTTTAATACAATACTGTACATAGAATTAAGCTAAAGCTTTTTGTCGATTTTATAAAAAAAAATAATTGTCCAGTTTAACCCATCTTCCCAAAACAATTTTTTTTTTCATAATTTCTTCTACCACATTGTACTCATTTTTTGCAGTACACTACTGTACAACATGCACCTGTTTTAACTCATTCACTTAAAAATTTAATTATGTTAACAGATAAACAGATAAATGAAACATATCACTTGCTATTTACAAGTATTGTACTACTACTGTACAGTACTGTACTGTACAGTATTGTCATTTATGCAAAATTTTGTCTCGGCACTACAGAACTACATGTGTGTGAATATTTCTCTAGTTAAAATGTTCCTTAAATCAAACCCTTTTTCTCATCTCTAGCCATCAAAACATTTATAAGGCAAACCTTGGCTGGTCTGATAATTTTTACACACATCAGCCTGACCCCTTCAGTCACTTTTAAATACTGTACCATAGTTATGACATAATTTTTAAATTCTTTACCGCATGTCTGACTTTACAAACATTTCCCTAATGGTCTATAGTACATACAGTACCAAGCCATCACACCTATGGTGTACTTATGTCCCTAAGTTCACAATATTATACATATAGTTTGTTTAACAATTCAGTACAGTACTGTACTGCTGTTTAATCAAATTTTGGTAATTTTATTAAATTTCGATCATTGACTATCATTATTCCCATAATAAATAAATCTTATTTGAATAAATTGCATTCAACTTCCAATACAGTAAGAATCTATTTTTAATGAGTCCATAAAAATTTCAACAGTTTTAACTTCAGAAATTCAGTAGCATCTTACTTTTTGGATTAAATTTCCTATCCCTCGAATCTTGAAGGATCCTGAAGGCTGAGTGTTATCAAGCTTTAGAAGAACTTGTCGCCCACAATGTTTAGACAAAGTTGTGCTGGATATAAGTGGAGATACAATATGCAAAGGCACTGAAGTCTTCTGAGGTGTAGTGTTTGTATCCATCATGCTGCACAAAGTTACAATCTGTTGACAGAAAACAAGAACTGTACTGTATTGGTAAGTTACATTAATAGATTTAAAACTAAAATTAAGGATATTAAATGGAGTGAACAGAGCTGATACAGCTCCAAAAAATTACAGTACACCTACAGTACAAGTTAGGTTAGAATTAGGGTGGTTTGTTTATTGGTTAAATTGATAAGTTAGGTAAGATTAAGCTAAATTAGGTTAGCATTAGGGAGGTTAATCATCTGGTGATCTGATATATGTGGTCATGTAAGTTTCACTTAAACGTACAGTAATTTACAATCTAAAACCACCCACTATGTGAAAGTAGGTCCCATAGTCATGACTGCCTGTTAGGGACAGAGTAGATACAGCAAGGCCGGTGCTGCACTTCTCCAAGTAAACTCAGTACCTATTTACAGCTGGGTGAACTGGGAATGCCCAGGATAAAAAAAATTAAAAAACTATTAAACGGGAGACGAGAGCTGCATCCACTCGACCGCCATACTCCATAGCTGCTGTGTTTGGATGATTATTGTTCTCTCCATCCACGTGAACTCCACTTGGGCGCTCATCATGCATGTATTAAACCATCACGTGATTGATTTTTGCTGGAATGAACCACCGATTACTGTATTGAAAATTTGGTACTGCTACAGTGTTACAGTCTACAAGATATTGAGGTTAGGTTAGGTTAGACTAAAGATATCTTTTACACTACATGCTACAGTAGTACCGAAATTTTTTTATTAAACTGCTAACTGGTTTAAATAAGAAATACCTTCTACTGTTCACAAAATGCAAAAGTGCTGATAAGGAGGCAGTGGCTTAGTACAGGGTAAAAAAAGTGAGGTCAATATTCAGTAGTTGCCAACACCTGCCTATATTCCACCTATTTGGAAGTTGTTAAAACATCAGACACCATTCCCTGAATAACCAAAACGATAATAACATCTTGAGTTTTATAGGAAGAATGAGAAAAAAAATTTATTTATTTTTGAATTTCCGTCGGAAAAGAATATTTTTCCAGCACTTTTAACTAATAAAATTACTAATAATTTTACTTGTTCAAAATGGGCTGAAATTGAACCAAACTGAAAATGTTCAGAGCATGCGCAGTCCAATCAAGACTTTATTGAAAGATTGAGGCATAAAAGATTAGGTTAGGATTTAATCTAATGTCTTAATCTTTTGATCGAACACTGCATGACCCAAACAATCTCAACGAGTGATACAGGGCATACCAGTTATAGGCAAGATACACCAGTTTTACTTTATTTTATCCTCTTCCCAATTGATCGAGGGACGGAATCCAGAGACTCAAAAATATTTACAGTATCGTGTCTCCCAGTCAATGGCCTCGATATGTTTTAACGGGGGCGGGGCACTATAGGCGTATATCAAATATACATTGTAGAGTAAAGGTTTCTAAAGGGAGTATCTATATACTTATTGAAAGATGAATAACAATAATATTGATAATACTGCAATATTAATAATAATAATAATTTTGCCATGGTGGTACTTCAGTTTATAAATCAATCTTCTCTCTCTGGTTTACAGTATTTAAAGGCAGCATTTACCACACGCTGATTGGTTCACATCCGGTAATTCGTCTGCTAATCGGTAAACCGCCAGAACTTGATGACGTAGTCAGTAAGCCGTGACGTCACTGCGCCTACTCGGTAAATTACCGACTTTAGGAAATATGCTTTTTCATGGCTAAAATACCATATAGAATACACAGAAATAAATTGTAGGTGTATTTAATTACCTTACCTACATTTTACTAGCGATATTTTAGCAGAACTAAAGTAATACAAATCTAATGTGATCTCATATAAAACACTGAATGGTGTATAATGCAGTGTTTATTATTCAGAAATTTATAAAACTAATGACAGGAACAATGAAATTCACTGAGTATAAGGACTACTCTAATATAATTACTGTATCTGGGATCTTCGTTACCTCTCACCACACAATTGTCTTTCTATTATAGAAATCGTAATATTACGTCATGTTCTCGCAACCAATCACAACGCGAACAGCTGAACCAATCAGCGTGTTCGGTAAACAAGAGTAGGACATCTCAACAGCCCTGTTACTACAGCTCGCGATTCGAGATGGATGTAGGTGAAGTCAAGCGAAAGTTTATACTCTTCCGATCCCATGTCAAGAAGAAAAATGCACTGAGGAACAAGATGAATAAAACAGGTAAGAGAGTAATTTTATTTTATTAATATGTACTGTGAATACTTTAAATCTTACACAGTTTTGGCAAGCCCAAGCGGCTAACGAGCCGATCAGTGGTGAAGTAATGTCTACTACACCCTTGTAGGCATCTTTATTCTCTTCTTGCCTTCTGATGACAATTGTGGGTCACCTTATTCCTGCTTCAAAATCCTAGTTGTTGGAGCACAGTAATATCACCATTGGTATTTTTCCTAGACCTACAGTATATACAGCACTAATTAATTTGTTTGTGACATGTGAGACATTCCCCAATAACAGTTTCCTTGTGTATTGTTTACTTTCACCCAACCATGGAATTTGATCTTTGCAATCAATAGTTTAGACAATTCTAAGACACTTTTCTTCTTTGAAATTTCCCTCACAAATGACTTATGTATACCGGGGGTCCAGAGAGTTTAGGTTAGGTTAGTCCATTTTTAGGTAATTTGCGAGGGAAACGTCAAAGAAGAAGTGTCTTAGAATTGTCTAAACTATTGATTGCAAAGATCAAATTCCATGGTTGGGTGAAAGTATAATTTTACCGTGTATTGTTTATTGTTAGATCCTGGCTGATTCATATTGGCTACAGTTCTTAGTTTAATAAGTTACATTTTCGTACTTGTCTTGCCTAGCCTTAATTAATTCTGGTTAAAGTACCAGGGTTGACGATAATAATAAAAATAATTGTGGATCACAACTGGTGAAATGTAATTAGTAACTTTTCTTTTGGAAGATGTCGCCAGCGTTTTGCAATGTGTCACTGTGTCACGCTGAGTCTGGAAGCGTCAATATGGCTTTATCTGTATCATTCGAGGTTGTCATAATTTTTCCCGAGTCTTATGCATTATAGGTTGATATTTCACAGTATACATCATACCAATGTTGATTTCACACAAAAAAAATGTGTATAGCTCAAGGATATTATGACAATTTTCAGCATTTCGGCTCGTTAACCGCTTGGGCGATCGGTCACGTCTCTGTCACGCACTGTTGGCAAGTACTGGGCATGCACCGGCTCCTGAATGTACCTGAACCCGCTCCAGTGTTGGTCAAGTCTTGTCTTGAAAGAGCTCACACTCGGTGCCGTCACAACACTCTCTGGTAGATTGTTCCAAGAGTTTACAACCCTCACTCCGAAAAAGTTTGCCCTCACGGTTTTCTGGACTTGCGGCTTCTTCAATCTTGAGCTGTGACCCCTTGTGGGGCGAGCGTCCGCCAGCTCCAAGTAAGGACACTGGACTGAGTAGTGCCCCCTCAGATGCTTATACACCTCAACTAGGTCACCCCTTTCCCGTCTGTAGTATAAGCTAGGCAAGTTCAGGCGCTCTAATCTCTCAGGGTAGCTGAGGTGCCGAAGTGCAGGTACCAGTCTGGTGGCCCTCCTTTGAACATTTTCAACCAACTAACTGACAGTCCCTAGCATATCTCGGGGACCAGACAGGGTGACAGTACTCCAGATGGGGAAGCACTTCACTCTTGAAGATCGTTACGAGGGACGGACCGTCTAGATATCTGAACAACCTTCTTATATGACCCAATAATTTATTTGCCTGTACCTTCTCACAATGGCCCGAGAACTTCAGCTCATTGTCAACATACACACCTAGGTCCTTCTCACATTCAGTCTCAACTAATGCAGTTTCTTCATCCCGTTGGGACATATGATACGCCTCCTTATCGTTGGTACGCCCCAGGTGCATCCTCTTACACTTCGTGACATTGAATCTCAGCAGCCATTTCTTCGACCATTCCTGGAGCCCACAGAGGTCCTTCTGCAGCCCTTCACAGTCCTCTTGGTTCTTAATTTCCAGAAATAACTTGGCGTCATTGGCAAACATTTGTATGGAGGAGTGTACAACGTCAGGCATGTCTTTTATGAAACAAACAGACAACAGTGGGCCCAATACACTGCCCTGTCCCACTTGTGACAGGTACGGATGACGATTTCGTGCCATTAATCACCACAGACTGCTTGTGGTCATGTGGAAAGTCTTCGATCCACGCTAGGACATTTCCCCGAATTCCGTACCCTTCCAGTTTGATTTTCAGCCTTTCATGGGGTACAGTGCGAAAGCCTTGGCAAAATCTAGGTAAATATTGTCGATATTACCACCCCGTTCCAGAATATGGGTCCAAATATCTAATACCTTGAGCAGTTGTGTTAAGCAGGAGCGCCCCGGCATAAAACCGTGTTGGCAATCCTTTATAAGGTTGTTTCGTATTAGATGTTCCATTGCGGCATCTCTGATAATACTCTCAAGTACTTTACATATTATGCTGGTCAGGCTCACCGGTCTACAGTATAGTTGTTCGTGGAGTGACGATCGCCCTTCTTGAAGATAGGACTCACATAAGCCACTTTCCATTCACTGGGGACCATTTGTTCATCCAGGCATTTACAAAACAGGATCTTCAGGGGCTCGGCAAGCTCGTTGTACAACTCTCTTAGCACTTTAGGATGTACCATGTCAGGGCCGGGACTCTTATGAACCTTTAGCCTGGACAGTTTATTTCTAATACCCTCTTCTGTAAACACAATGTGGGTCAGTGCTGTGTCGAACCGTCTGTCCTCAAATGCAGTAAGTTTGATCGCATCCTCGCTTGCGAACACCGAGAAAAAAAAGCTGTTCAATGCTTCAGCTTTATCCTGGTCAGAATCTGCATAAGTACTGTACCATCTTCAAGCCACAGGTCTGATATTCCGACTAGTGTTTTTAATTTCAACTTTGCATAGCCGTAAAACGCCTTTGGGTTTGACTTGACCTCGCTTGCAACCAGCCTCTGAAACTCATTTTCAGCCCTTCTACAATCTGACTTTGCTTGGTTCCTGGCTCTTGCATACATCCTCCTGTCCTGCTCATCGTTTGACCTAACCCACGTCTTATTTGTACAGATACTATATGACATGAAAAAAATGTTTAATTTTCTGGGTAGGAATTAGTTCATAAATTCAGAAAAATTAAAAAATGAACAATGTATTCAGTTTCAGCAAATAAATTTTTATGGGTAACTGCATCAAATATTCCTCCTCCCTGCCACAATTCCCCAAATTGACCGTTGATTATCCCATTTGAGCCTCAGATTCCCTAAATCTGGGGATAATTCCCCATGGTTGGCAACACGTCACTTATGTTTAATTGGGTCAAGAAGCCTAACAGTTCATGAGAATTCCGACGTAAATGTGGGTACTTATTAATATACTGTAAACGCAATAAATCGGTGAGGCATTGCAGTTAAATTATTGTGAATATTTAACAAGTAGTATTTATGCTATATAATGGATGCTGATATTTGATTGCTTTCGTATGGCTTGTGCTTGTATACCGTTAGGCTTTTCAAAACAATTATCGTCTGATGCAGCAGAACCCAGTATCCACAGGCTCAGAGTTTTTCATATGAATATTGTATTTGATAATATGGTTATTAAAATGCACGCGAAGATGGAAATAGTTTAGATTGTTTTGATACCACGTTGAACAATAGAGACATCGCGTTCCCATTTCTTGGGTAACTCTTGTTCACTGACTTTATTTATTATCTCATGTATGCAACAGCAGCAACACACGCTTCGGTCCTTTGTTTATGGAAGTAAATTATTTTCATCTGTGGGTTTGTGGAGAAGAGGGTCATAGAAAATGTTATGTGTCGTAGTGAGCTTTGGTAGTATCAAGTTAATTTTGCAATGTATTACTGTGCATTGTCAACTATCGTCTTCAAGCTCATACAAAATTCGTGTTATACCGTACACCAATGTTCAACATTTTGTAATTATGAAAGATATACGTCCCTCCGTATAATTATTGTTCAAGTTTGGCAATTGACCCTAATATCTCTTGGTATGAATATACTGTACTGTACAATGACTTTGGTGAACATATGTGCTGGCGTATGAGGCGAACATATGTGCTGGCGTATGAGCTGGTGAAAAGTTCTTATTCACAGCCATAACAGATGGCCCAAATTACAGAACCACACTGCTGCTACAGTAATGTGCCTGGGAATTAATGATTATGCAGTCTTGTTATATTCAGGCAAATAAAACAGGAAATATAATACGTAATTACTGAAAAGTTAAAAACAAAACTGTTTCCAGCACTCATTTCACTGAATATTTTATGACAGCATGCGTATTGATTACATATAATGCGTACCACTAATTTACATCAATTTCATGTAATGTGATGCTGTTGAACATTTTAGTGGTCGAGCATAACATGTATGGCTGAAACGTTAAAGGTGCATGAACTGTGGTGTGCACCAGCATTTTTCGCTTTCAGCTAGCACTAGCGGCTGTGGTTTTATCCGCACTTTTTAAAGAAATGTGTTCACCTGATGGGAGTACTATTGCCGCTGGAACTGCGGTGGAGCGGTTGTATGGGCAAACCAAAACAATAAGAAAACGAATGCCTTTGAAGACTGAGAATGAACTGTTAAGTCTTTTAACTCTTACTTTGTATTTTGTTAACTATATGAGGCGAAACACTTGTGGACTCGTGTCCTGGCTGGTGAGAAGGAAGAAAGCTTGGTGCTGGAACTGTAGAAACAAACTACTGTAAACTAACAGGAACAGCCTACCTGTGTATATAATTTGAAGCTTTATACGATTGTTTTACATTTTCACTGTGTAAACACACACACACACACACACACACATATATATATATATATATATATATATATATATATATATATATATATATATATATATATATATATATATATATATATATATATATATATATATATATATAAACTTAATGTAATATTTAATAAGTCACATTGGTTGTGTTACAGAAAGAGTGAGAGGCAGACAGAGAGACAGAAAGGTAAAAGGATATATAGATAGAGAAGGGGGGGGGGGCAGTACGTGTAATCTCCAACTCTGCAACAATCCTCTTGTAGGTGGTAGAAAAACTGTCTTTTGTCTCCCCTCACCTGTGTCTCCCTTCACATGTATATCACGTGTCTTCCCTCACCTGTGTCTCTTACGTGTCTCCCCTTACCTATATCTCAGGTGTCTCCCTTCACCTGTATCTCATGTGTCTTCCCTCACTTGTGTCTCTTACGTGTCTCCCCTTACCTATATCTCAGTGTGTCTCCCTTCACATGTCTGTACCTGTATCTCATGTGTCTTCCCTCACTTGTGTCTCTTACGTGTCTCCCCTTACCTATATCTCAGGTGTCTCCCTTCACCTGTATCCTATGTGTCTCCTCACCTGTGGTGTCTGTCTCCCTTCACCTGTATCTCATGTGTCTTCCCTCACTTGTGTCTCTTACGTGTCTCCCCTTACCTATATCTCAGGTGTCTCCCTTCACCTGTATCTCATGTGTCTTCCCTCACCTGTGTCTCTCTCCCTTCACCTGTATCTCATGTGTCTTCCCTCACTTGTGTCTCTTACGTGTCTCCCCTTACCTATATCTCAGGTGTCTCCCTTCACCTGTATCTCATGTGTCTTCCCTCACCTGTGTCTCTCACGTGTCTCCCCTTACCTATATCTCAGGTGTCTCCCTTCACCTGTATCTCACGTGTCTTCCCTCACTTGTGTCTCTCACGTGTCTCCCCTCACCTATATCTTAAGTGTCTCCCTTCACCTGTATCTCATGTGTTTTCCCTTACCTGTGTCTCCCCTCGCCCGTTTCTTATGTGTCTTCTCTCACCTGTGTCCCCCTTACCTATATCTCATGTGTCTTCTCTCACCTGTGTTTCCCTGACCTTCCCTCAGTTTAAAAACTCTACAAGTAAACCAGTCAGTGTCATAATTTTTAAACAAAAACAATGATAATTATTTTGTAATTGAAATATGAAAATGCAAGTAACATATTTAAAATTTCTTAATACAAGTGTTCAGGTTAGCTTGAGTTATTTAATATAAGTTCGGTTGAGTCATTTAATACAGGTGTTCAAGTTAAGATGATTTATTTAATACAAGTGTTCAGGTTGGGTTATTTAATACAGGTTTTCAGGTTGAGGTATTTAATACAGGTGTTTAGGTTAGGTTGGGTTGATTAATAAGGCTTTTCAGGTGAAGATGAGTTAATTAATACAGGTGTCCAGGTCACAAATATGAGTCATCGAAGAATTAAAGATTTTACTAAGATTTTGGGAATACTGTTTATTTTCCGTATTATAGTGAATATTTGTTTAACTGATTCTGTACGTTGATTTTATCTCTTAGCCATTGTTAAGAAAACTTATAATTAAGGTAGAGTCCTGTTATAACTGTTAATTATTTATTTATTAGTGTTTTTTGTTGTGTTACGACAAAGATAATATTTTATTATCTCATTTACAGTGCACCCTCGGGGGTAGTGGACTTTTCTTGGTGTTCCACTTATATTAAGTTTCAGTTCCGGGATGGTCCATCCTTCAGCCACATTTCTTAGAAGTCTTATAAAGTCTTTATTTTATGGCACAAATAATTAAGTTGGCCGTTGGTCGCATCCTCGTGGGCGGCATTCAACAGGCGTCATTGGCAGCGTCGTGGTGCAGCGAGGGCGGACGTATGAAATATCAAGGGCTTTTTAATTGATTTACTTTTTACTTGACCTGATCTATGTAATGAGTACTGTACACTATTTAATTATGTACTATATTTCCCTTAATTTATATTCTCAGGCTTCATCACAGTAGTGACACAGGTACGGGTCATAAGTGAAATGAAATACTGTAGATATTTTTTCTTTGCAACGGAGACAATAGTGGCGTCATGTTGATTACTCTTGATATTGATATTGAAACAGTTTATTTATCCATAAAAAATAAAGATACACAAGTCGATAATAATAAAAATATTGGCATGGCTGAGCCAATTTAGAGCCTGAGCTCTCTTAATGGCACCTGATAATATATACTGTACCTTTATCTGAAGGAAGTATTATGACAATTATGTAGTCAGTGAGACGACAGTTGTGTACACAGTGAACGACATGTGCTGATCGATTGTACCCTCTCTGCACATTGTCGTGAAAGGTATCTAATGCTGACTTTCTCCAGTATCAGTGAACTCTTAAATGAAAGTGTATATGTGCCTGAATTGTGTAATTATGTACATGAGGTACTAGGAATCTATAATTTTGAAATTGGCCCTTACATGTTGTTTTGGTTTAAAATATTTTGTTGGACAAATGTATTTTGAATTATTTTTATATATTTACCATATATTTATACTTTTGTCAATAAACTACTACTACTACTACTATGAATGTGTACAGGAGACTTACATAATGTATGTGTGTACAGGAGATGTTAATAGTATGAAGGTGTGTGTGTGTACAGGTGTCTTTTAGCTACTAATGGATACAAAATAGTTTGGAATCCCAAACAATCAATTTTCTCCTATCTAGTGATGTTAGATCAGCGCTTCGGAAACCTTTTCAACGGCATTCGCGCTTCAATTATTATTAAAAAATATCATTTACCCCTGATTTCACTACCTTATGATTTGTTAATTTCCATTTTCCATTCTCTGTATATACTGTTCACTTATACATGAATGACGTTACATCGTTCGAAAAGACAGGAATATTTTTTTTACCACCCGAACAAAACTGAAATCAGGGAATGACAAGCATCTTCAGTGTTTCATTTGGATCACCTGAAGAATTTCTACCCCAGCTTATTTCACCTAAAGATTAACCCCCCTAACGCTAACCTAACATCCCTCCAAATAGTATTAGGATGGTCAATATTTAAGTGAAATAAGCTGGGGTGGAGATTCTTCAGGCGATTCCTTCTTTGTATTTTTACAAGAAAAAATATATACATTCAAAATTTAATCTAGTTTAACTAATTGACCTTTCATACACTCCTCAAATTCCATACACCCCAACAACAATTTAAGTATTTAACTCACCCTTGGGTGTGCCATTCCCCAGTTTAACAAGCAGTGTTAGATCATTACCGTAGGGAGATCACGATCAAAATGGCGTTAAATGCTTACCCTTGTGTATTGTATGTATCTTGCATTTAATGGTAATCAAATTCATACAAATATAAATACTTCACTAATAAAACACAGCCGTAAAGGTGATTAAAACAGTAATGCAAATCTTAGAACAAGAGTTGAAGAACGTACGACATGTTGGGCCCTGTAAGTCTGGGGGGGGGGGCAGTTAGTGAAGGCTGACTGCCGACTCTGCTGAGATGCGGCAGTTGTGGTGCGGTGGTGAAGTGTGGCGGGTGGCGGCCCCGCTTGACCTAACTACCTGTTGAGCAGATGCGCTTGACAACTTTTAGAGATTTGAGAGAAAAACCACATGTAAATGGCGATGAATATATTCCTATTATGACTCACCCATAGCTGTTAACAGTGACTTTGGAACTTATTCATTAGTTTCCTACACGCGCGTTTATTGATACCGTGTTTATATTTAAAGGTAAGTTGTAATGTTATGTAAGATTTATCACCCCATCAAGACATGAATTTATATCGAAGTGTTGTTGTATTTCATCATTTAGTTACATCCCTCTCCCGTTTTTTCAGAGTCGTTTTTATCACTGCGTGTCTGTCCGTCTGTTTGCCTTTCCTGAGCCTGAATCACTTTTAAGTAAATGAATGATTCGGTGTTTCGGATAATCCACCAAGATGGCGTCATTTAAATGTTGTGCCTGTGTGTGTGTGTGTGTGTGTGTAAAACCCAGCCCAAGCCGACGATTACATGACTTGGATGCCGCAAAATTAACCACTTCTAAACTACGGAGGATAATGTTACGGTATGTGAAACTTTAATAACATAACTAACCCGAATATAACCAAGGCTGTGACATACTGATACCGTAATGTTAAACAGAGAGAGATTTTAGAAGTCAGGGGAGAATGTAAGGAAATAATCGTTTAGCGTTTGGGAATGTAGGCGGTTAAATTTATTGAAGATGAAAACTGCTGGGAAAAATACTATATTGTAGTTGGTGAGAAAGCTATCACTATCACTATCAGCCGTGTCCACTATCACCATCAGCCGTATCCACTACCACTATCACCATCAGCCGTGTCCACTACCACTATCACATCAGCCGTGTCCACTACCACTATCACCATCAGCCGTGTCCACTATCACCATCAGCCATGCCCACTACCACTATCACCATCAGCCGTGTCACTACCACTATCACCGTCAGCCGTGTTCACTACCACAATCACCATCAGCCGTCCACTAACACCATCAGCCGTATCCACCACTATCACCATCAGCCGTGTCCACACCACTATCACCATCAGCCACTATCACCGTCAGCCGTGTTCACTACCACAATCACCATCAGCCGTGTCCACTAACACCATCAGCCGTATCCACTACCACTATCACCATCAGCCGTGTCCACTACCACTATCACCATCAGCCGTGTCACTACCACTATCACCATCAGCCGTCCACTACCACTATCACCATCAGCCGTGTCCACTACCACTATCACCATCAGCCGTGTCCACTATCACCATCAGCCGTGTCACTATACCACCACCACCACCAGCAGTGTCCACAACCACTATCACCATCAGCCGTGTTCACTACCACAATCACCATCAACCGTGTCCATTATCACCATCAGCCGTGTCCATAACCACTATCACCTTCAACCGTGTCCACTACCACTATCACCATCAGCCGTGTCCATTACCACACCACCATCAGCCGTGTTCACTACCACTATCACCACCAGCAGTGTCCACAACCACTATCACCATCAGCCGTGTTCACTACCACTATCACCTTCAGCCGTGTCCACTACCACTATCACCATCAGCCGTGTCCACAACCACTATCACCATCAGCCGTGTTCACTACCACAATCACCATCAACCGTGTCCACTATCACCATCAGCCGTGTCCACTATCACCATCACCACCAGCAGGAACCACTAGTCCGCTACCGCTATCACCACCAGCAGTGTCCAATACCACTATCACCACCAGCAGAATTCACTAACACCAGCGCCCATTATTACCATCATCGTCAACATCCACCACTACCACCCCCTCTCCCACTTGCCACCCGAATATTTTCACAGGTCCGTACAAGATGTTTTTTCTCCTCTGACTTCAATAATGAAAATGTATCTGACATTATTTTTTTTTTTTTGCAATTGGAGATGTGAAAACGTATACAAGCAATATAAATTTTCGGATTTTTCCCTTATTGGAGGTGTGAGTAAGGATAAAATACTAGTACAGTTTTTAGTCCTTGGGTGTGAGAACGTATCTTCGATTTTTCGTTTTCTAATTGTAGGCGTGGAAACGATTTTTTTTTCATAGGTGGGAGTATCAGAGCAAATTTTTTATTATTATTTCCCAATTGGAGATGTGATAAAGCATCTAGAAAAATATTCCCTTAAGTGAAGAGGAGAGGTAAGAATCCATTTCACGAGGTCGCTTAAACCAAAACACAAAGATGGCGGCCTCCCGACTTCAAAATCCACTCTAGACTACTGTAGCTTCTCATATCTTTCAAATAAAATAAATTTATCAACTTACGGTTGTTTAAGGATGTGAATCAAAATGTTTCACCCATCGACGAACGTACGTACCTTGTATAACCTGAGTTAGAATCTCCAGCGTTCGGATTCAAACTAGTTTTTTCTTCCGCATTTTTTTTAATATGGCTTGGGACGCTATCGAGGGTCTCTTGGCGTTAAAGGCCAGCAAAAAATACAAGATTTTTTTCATCAACGAACCCGCGAAAATTACGATTGTATTAAAAAAATAACCTTTTCGAGGGACATTAATGCAATATTTTTATTGTGGTGTGGGCGACAGTGGTTTACTCAGTCTTAGGTTCATAGTTGTTGAAAGTTGTCTCCGTCCTGATCGATGCAGATATATAAGCTTACTATTTCTTAAAGGTAATATTAAAATATAACAGGGGTTTGAAAGAATCTTGGTGTAAGGATCTAAAAATTCACGCCAAGTTAGGCAACAAGTGAGCCACAGGGTCTTGGCAAGGCAGGGTAGCTTTGAGAGCGTGCGGATCGGCCAGCCATAGAGTTTGGTCTGACTCGCCCGAACACAACCTTACACTATGTAATACCTGGCTGAGAACGAAATGTAGTTACTTAAAATAGAAAACATGACTGGCATAAGGCAAGTAAACGGGAGTTTTAGACAGACAGACTTGTGTAAATAAAACAGCCAGCCAGCCTCATCCCGTGAGACACACGAAAGATTTCGTACAAACCACAGTAAATATTATTCCGAACCTCCTCCTTTCACCGCTTACCCAACTTCCACCACTGGTTACCAGCAGCTAGGGTCATATGTACAGAAGCAGTAGATATATCACAAGTGTTGTCGAATTTCCGGTAACTTCCCGATGATCGGTGTCAGTGTACAGACAAACAATAGGCAGGTAGATTTCCACCAGGTCACAGAAATACACTCGTGCACTGTAGTCTTCTTTAATAAGCACAAATTCTTCTCACCACTGTTTACAGGGTAATTGGCTTCACAGCTTGACTCCACACTTCGAAGGTATAGTCAGCACACTACCAGTTAACAAATCCTTAGTCTTCTCACTTTATATTAATCACAACAATTCCACAATACTTGCACAACAATTGTCTTCAGTTGTTCTGCTAGGCTTAGTCTTTACACCAGGAACAGAGGCGAGCGACTCACTCCTTGGTAGACCGCATCCTCTTCTATACAGGTCGTCAGACGCCTAGAGCATTCTAGCTATGTCTAGATGCTGGAGGTCGGCTCGTGACACTCCTGGAGAATTCTAGAATGATCTAAGCTTACAGTAAGAAGTAAATCAGATAAAAAGTAATGTAATATATTCTAGAATTTTCGTACATAATTAATACATCTACATCATCAATATATACACGAAAATTTAACTAAATTTGTCAAAATAACTGTTGCATGGAGCAGAAAACTATCAACACCTAGTTTACAAAATTCTAATACGAAATTGTGCCTCGGCATAACAATATTATGACATTATATTCCTTTAGTGTGTTAATTTTACTTATATATATATATATATATATATATATATATATATATATATATATATATATATATATATATATATATATATAGCGAAATTAGTATCTTATTTTTTCTGGGCTTAAAGTCCTTATATAGTGTAAAAAATGAGTGCTGGTGAAGCAAGTGCATCATTCAAACATCCTTGGAATTGCACCAGATCCTTTCTTCTATTCTTTATAATGGGAAGAAAATTAACGTAAAAGTCTTCTGGGAATCCTGGTACAAATCTCAGCCATCAGGCTAGATAGGAGTCGTCATGTCGTCGTTAGTTTTGCAGAATTACCTCGGTGCAAATGCTAATGGCGCCATCGCGGTCACCCTGACTGTGAGAACACGACGATCTTAGTAACTTAAGAGATGGCCGGAATATTCACTACACCCTTCCTCCCGTGTCAGAAATATTGTGTTTATGAGACTACGAGCGTAATAAAACAATTATACAGGTATTGATATTTTGTATATTATTTATTATTCGCATAAAATTTTCATTATTTTTTTTGTCTGACTATCTTTATTTGCATACCATAATAGGAAAAAAGTGTATATGTTGAGACAATCACAACCCGTAGGATATAAGTGTAGAAATAAGAAGAATACTGTATAAATTAAACTATAAGTAAACAGATTAGCGGTGTTTGCTGTATTGGTGAAGTGGGAAATAAGTGTTGGGAGTGAACAAGCGAGGGCCGAGACTTGGATGTTCAGTGTACATTTTAGCGGATGGATGTTTAGTGGCATAAACAAGTCACCAAATACACATTCTCCCAATTTATCGTCTAGTATATCACATATGCTCATCACCCACGCCTAGCAGAGCGTTAACCACATAGGGTGTCTCACTTGGTGTTCCAGTTCATCTTCTGATGGTATGATCCTCGAGGGAACCGCTGATTGGCTGGGGTGAATATGCCCTTGGCCAATCATTAAGCAGTCGTGGGTCGGTTAATGAAGTAATCAAAGGAACTAAAAATTAAATCCATCTGGACACTTACTGTGTTATTCTTGTGAGTGAGGTGAGATTTGACAACATTTTATATTGATATTGAAACAGTCTATTTAACCAGAAAAATAAATATACAAAGTGAACAATAACAACGATCTTGACAAGGCTGTTCGTCGTTTAATATCCGTTTAAAGTCTTGTTTAGGAAATTTATTTGAAGTGGATGGATTTGTGTGAAGATGTGGAAGTGTGTGGGAGTGTGTGTGGGAGTGTCCGTGAGATAGTGAGAGTGTCCGTGAGATAGTGGGAGTGTCCGTGAGATAGTGGGAGTGTCCGTGAGAGTGTGGGAGTGTCCGTGAAATAGTGGGAGTGTCCGTGAGATAGTGGGAGTGTCCGTGAGAGTGTGGGAGTGTCCGTGAAATAGTGGGAGTGTCCGTGAGATAGTGGGCGTGGCTGTTAGAGTGTCTGTGAGAATTTGAGAATTATATGTGAGAGTATAGGACATATACAGTATTAGGTAAACTATAAGAGTGGAAGATTGTGACAATATTGCAGGTGTATTTTTTGAGATGTGTAATATATGTGTAAAGGTGTAAAATAGAGTATTGGTGAAGGTGTGTAGAGCTCTGCTGTGTGTGTAGGGAAGTAGAGAATTATATAATATGTGGAAAAACAGGTGTAGAATACGTTAATTAAAGTGTGTATGAAGGTGTGGACCCTACACAACTGTCCCCAACACTACACATTTCTCTCCAACACTACATAACTGTTCCCAACACTACACAACGGTTTCCAACACTACACAACGGTTTCCAACACTACACAATTCTCTCCAACACTCCACAATTCTCTCCAACACTACACAATTCTCTCCAACATTCCACAATTCTCTCCAACACCACAATTCTCTCCAACACTCCACAATTCTCTCCAACACTACACAAATCTCTCCATCACTCCACAATTCTCTCCAACACTACAATTCTCTCCAACACTCCACAACTCTCCAACACTACAGCTCTCTCCAACACTACACCATTCTCTCCAACACTACGCAATTCTCACCAACACTCCACAATTCTCTCCAACATTCCACAATTCTATCCAACATTCCACAATTCTCTCCAACACCACAATTCTCTCCAACACTCCACAATTCTCTCCAACACTCCACAATTCCAACACTCCACAATTTATCCAACATACCTCTTCCAACACTACGCAGTTCTCCAACACTCCAGCAACTCTCCAACACTACAGCTCTCTCCAAACACTACACCATTCTCTCTCCAACACTCACGCACCTCAGCAACACTCCACACCCTTCCAACACTCCACAATTCTATCCAACATTCCACAATTCCTCCAACACCACACCTTCCAACACTACACCATTCTCTCCAACACTACGCAATTCTCACCAACACTCCACAATTCTCTCCAACACTCCACACTCCCCTCCAACACTCCACACCCTCTTCCAACACTCCACAATTCTATCCAACACACCTTCCAACATTACAAACTCTCCAACACAATTCTTCCAACACGCACACAATTATCTCCAACACCTACAATTATTCCAACACTACATCTCTCTCCAACACCCCTACAATTCTCCAAACACTACACCATTCTCTTCCAACACATGCACTCTCACCAACACTCCACACCCTTCCAACACTCCACAACTCTCCAACACCATACAGCTCTCTCCAACACTACACCATTCTCTCCAAACACTACATGCACTCTCACCAACACTCCACACAATTCTTCCAACACTCCACAATTCTATCCAACATTCCACACCCTTCCAACACCACACCCTCTCCAACACTACACCATCTTCCAACACCCACAATTCTTCCAACACTACACCATTCTCTCCAACACTCCACAATTCTCTCCAACACTCTCAACACTCCACAATTCTCTCCAACACTCCACAATTCTCTCCAACACTCCACAATTCTCTCCAACACTCCACAATTCTATCCAACACAATTCTCTCCAACACTACGCAGTTCTCTCCAACACTACAAACTCTCTCCAACACAATTATCTCGAACACTACACAATTCTCTCCAACACTACACAATTCTCTCCAACACTACACAATTCTCTCCAACACTCCACAATTCTCTCCAACACCACAATTCTATCCAACACAATTCTCTCCAACACTACACAATTCTCTCCAACACTACACAATTCTCTCCAACACTACACAATTCTCTCCAACACCACAACTCTCTTCAACACTACACAACTCTCTCCAAGACTACACAATTATCTCCAACACTACATCTCTCTCCAACACCCTACAATTCTCTCCAACACTACATAACTCCAACACTGCCAGGTGATTTGCCCTCAGTGGTGCCCAGGTGAGGGACGTTCCCCTGTCCTTATTATCTTACCCTTTTCTTTCCCCTTTCCCTTTGTCTTCTCTCCTCATCTCTCTTTTCCCTTTCTCTTCCTTGTCTTCCTCCCTCTCCATAGTTCCCCCTTTCTCTTCTCCTATTCCCCTTCTTCCCCGTATCCTCCTCTTCCTCCTTCCATTTCCCCTCAGCTTTACCCTTTCCCTTTTCTTCCTCTTGCTCCTAACAATGGACCATTAAAGGAGGGAGGGAGGGAGGGAGAAGGAGGGAGGGAGGGAGGTGTGAGGGTATCGACCTTGACATGTAAAGGGGTGTGTGTGTGTGTGTGTGTGTGTGTGTGTGTGTAGAGGTGACTTTTTAGCCCTAATTTCACCACAGTTTAGGACACACTGGTGACGTCACTAGTAAGGAGAGAAAGAATGGAATGAACAGAAGAGTAGGGAGAACACACACACACTTACACACCCAGCAGACCTTTAAGAACGACCGACTTTAATCAGAATCGGTACTGTTGTGAACCGCCGCACTTTCTGACTTCAAATGGTGGAGGCATGATGGTGTAGGGGAGATAGAACTGGGGAGGGGGAAGAAGGAAACTAGTGATGGTATATAGGAAGGGGGGGGAGAACAGAGAGGCCGGGGAGAATGGAGAGGAAAACAAAAAGAATGGAGAGGAAAACAAAAATGAATAAAGTAAATGAGGGAAAACTTTAGATAATAAATACCGTAAATACTACTACTACAATAACGTAGCTAAGTGAGATAGATAATGTAAGTGTCCAAATAGATAAAGAAACTCAATAAAAGTAGATGAATAAAAAGGAATAAACTTACAATAAAAGTGTGTAAGTAAAAGTATATTCAAGAAAATGTAGTAAAAGTATAATTATATAAAGTTAAGGTAAATTATATAACTGAAATATATAACTTGACTTACTAACCTGCTTATGCTGGGGGAACTGTGACCGTGTGACCTTTAAGGGGTCATATCGAGGGTCACAAAAATTGCCACCACGATACGGTTTTTTTTTTTTTTTTTTTAGTGTGTGTGTGTGTGTGTGTGTGTGTATTCGTCACTTACCTCCCAAACTTGGGTCATATATTTAACACGATCACCCCCAAAACTGTTATGTGTTAAGGGGGGACGGGGGGGTCAAAGGTCACCTCGCTCGTGTGATGTATCAGCATGACCTGAGATTTCTACTTGTTGGCGGTTCTTGAGAAAGAGTAATGGTTCTATTTTGTTCTTGTCCCCATATTTCGATTTACAAGATAAAGAGAGAAAGAGACACAGACAGAGAAGAGAGAGAGAGAGAGAGTGAGAGAGAGAGAGAGAGAGAGAGCGGGAGATAGGCAGAAAGAAAGCTAGAGAGAGGGAGATAATATAATAGAGAGAGAGGACGGATAGGTATAGAGAAAGAGGACAGGCAGACAGTGAGATAGGTATAGTGAGAGAGAAGGACAAGCAGACTGTGTGAGAGAGAGAGCGAGAGCAAGCACTATATTAGGTGGGTCAGGCTGATCCTCTGAAGCTCCTCGATAAAATCCTATCAAAGTTTTTTCTATACACTTTATCAAAATCCTCCTCCTCTTCCTTCTCTTCCTCCTCCTCCTCCTCCTACTACTCTTCTTCCTATATTCTAGAATCTCGATAACTTACTGTTGTTGCTGATCAAGAGAGAGAGATGGACAGACAGACGTTAAGAGACGCAGAAATATACATACAGACACAAACAATATCAACAGAGGCACAGAGAGAGGAGGAGGAGTGGGAGGGGGGGGGGATGCTGTCGGCTTACAATCCACACTGACATCCACTGATTGTGTACCTAATCTGTTGTGACGCCCTGAGATTGTATCATCCTAATCTTCAACAATAACAGAAGGCAAACAGGGCGGCGTTAGTGGTGGTCGGAGATTTAAGAGAGAGAGAGAGAGAGAGAGAGAGATGTAGTGAAAGGAGGGAGGAAGAAAGAAAGGGGGAGAGGGAGAGATGTAGTGAAGGAAGGTAGAGAGAGGGAGGAGGAATTGAATAATGGTGTGAGAGATAAATGAGGAAAGGAAGGAGGGAATGGATGGATGGGTGAGGGACGGGGGGGGGACTAGGGCAGCCTTATCACCCTAAATACAGGGAGAGTCGCCCTGTCCTCTCGCCTCCTCTTAAGTAATGAGGTGATCGTGTCTGAGACCGCCCTGAACGGGCCCTGCCGGCCCTTCCTGCTATGGTTGCCTATAAGAGAGGGGCAAGGTGTGGCCGGGGTCCAGGTGTGTGGCAGGATCCAGGTGTGGCAGGGTCCTGGGTGTGTCAGGGGGCCAAGGTGTGGTAGGATCAGGTGTGAGTATGGTCAAGGTGTAGGGGCAAAGTGTGACAGGGTTAAGATGTGGCAGGACCATGCGTCCGGGAAAGTGACTACCCTTGATTCACCCCCACCAGTCACCCCTCACGGTCACCCTCACCACATTCACCCCTCACCACATTCACCCTCACACCACATTCACCCTCACCTCAGTCACCCTCACCACATTCACCCCACGACAGGACTCGGGCGTGTGTTTGACTGACCTCCTCACACATGTTTCTCTGTTGTAGTAAATACTCTTTTCACGATATTGTACAGAAATTGGTAAAGATTCCAGCCATCATTTCTTGTCACTTAGGGGAGGGAGGAGGGTAACCTGTGTGTGTTTGTGTGTATGTGTGGACAATAGCACCCCCCCCCCTCACCCACCCCCCCCCCCCCCACCCCACCTTCCCCCACCCCACCTTCCCCCACCCCACCTTCCCCTTCCCCATGTTTCGGTCGCTGAGGGTCGAGTCGTAAATTTCTCAGGGTGGGGAGCGTTTGAAGCGGGTAGATCACTGGGTGTAGTTTGTGTCCTCTCATGGGAAAAACAAGGTTCATATGAAGGGGTCAGATTGTGTTGTGATGGTCAGGTTAGGTTAGGTCAGCTGACCGGCCACTATTGATGGAGGGAGATTTCCATTCGTGAGGTTTATTTTGAAATGCTAACTGCTGGTTGCTTACACACGCACACACACACATATATTTATTTTTTACTTGCTTGAGTCCAAATTGATGAAACGGCATGAACACACGCGAGCCTGGAGTCCCTTCTGACCGTTGTAGAAGTCATGATGGGCACAGTACTGGCTCGTCCTCCTGTGGCTCCTTGTACTATTAGTTGTGGTGAGTATGTCAGTACACCTCTCCTCCTCCTCCTCCTCCTCTTCCTCCTTCCCTCTGTTTCTCCTCTTCCCCCTGCCGCCCACAACACTTCTTCCTTCTCCTACCCTCCCCCTTCTCCTGCCGCCCACTCCACTATCACCTCCCCTTCTTCCTCTTCTTTTTTCTCCTCCTCTGTCGCCCACACCATCTCCTCCTCCTCCTCCTCCTGCCGCCTACACCACTGCCTCCTCTCTCCCTCGCCTCCTGCCTCCTTCCTTACGTGGCTGGGTAGTATTCAGTGTTGTAGCTGTAATGCCCCAGGTGGCTGTCAAGCGTGCCCATGGGCACTTTCTCCATCTCTATCCTTCCTCAGCATTCTCTCATCCTGTCTCCATCATGTTCACCTTGTGCATCCGTTTTTTTCCATCCTTTCCATCCTTCCCCCCCCTTTCCTCTTCATCTCCTTCCTCCTTTCCATCCTTCCATCTCCTCCCTTCCTCCTTCCCCTCTTCTAATAGGAGTTTCCTATTTCAATTTTTATACCATGTTGCTAAGCCTTTACCTTCCTCTTCTTCCTTCATCTCTTTCTCTTCTTCCTCCCTCTCCTCCTCTCTTCAATTCCCTGTCCTTCCGCCGTGTTTCTCCTTTCATCTCCTCAATTCCTATATATTCTCTCTCTCTCTCTCTCTCTCTCTCTCTCTCTCTCTCTCTCTCTCTCTCTCTCTCTCTCTCTCTCTCTCTCCCCTTTTTCTAACTAAAGAGCCTTTAAGAAACTGAGATCTCTGGACATCCTCTCTGACCTCAATTCAGTATTTACATTAGGCCTATGTTACTAAAAGAGAGAGAGAGAGAGAGAGGTCAGGTCGTTTGGTTAAATAGCTATACTACATACTTGGCTCGGGAGAAAATGGCTTCAAATTACCGCTAATACTCTTACCAATTACGTATTTATGTAGATTAATGGAGACACGTACTGTAGTTAGGGTGACTTGAGATATCCTTACCCTGAGATGTGAGGCACTGAGATGTGAGGCACTGAAATGTGAGGTGTATACAGTGTCTTTGGCCCAATTGAATTTTAATGTTATTGTGGACAGTAGCTAGTTTATTGTGCCAAATAAAGGATAACAAAGTAGAGGCCACAGGGGGGTGTTGATCAGACCCCCAGTGATCAGGATATTATGGTATTGTTACAGGGTATATCCAGTATATTGTTTGTTTACTTTGGTAGGCCTATAGAGAAGTTTGCTTAGGTAACATGCGTATCAACTTCACCAACACAACATCACCACTACTTCCCCTGCACTACAACATCACCACTACTTCCCCTGCACTACAACATCACCACTACTTCCCCTGCACTACAACATCACCATTACTTACCCTGCACTACAATCATCACTACTACTTCCCCTGCACTACAATCATCACTACTACTTCCCCTGCACTACAATCATCACTACTACTTCCCCTTACACTACAACACCACCGTCACTTCCCATACACTACAACACCACCACTACTTCCCTTACACTACAACATCACCACTACTTCCTCTGCATTACAATAATCACTACTACTTCCCCTACACTACAACACCACCACTACTTCCCCTGCACTACAACATCACCACTACTTCCCCTGCACTACAACATCACCATTACTTCCCCTGCATTACAATAATCACTACTACTTCCCCTACACTACAACACCACCACTACTTCCCCTGCACTACAACATCACTACTACTTCCTGCACTACAATCATCACTACTACTTCCTTACACTACAACACCACCGTCACTTCCATACACTACAACACCACCACTACTTCCCTTACACTACAACATCACCACTACTTCCCTCTGCATTACAATAATCACTACTACTTCCCTACACTACAACACCACCACTACTTCCCTGCACTACAACATCACCACTACTTCCCCTGCACTCTATCACCATTACTTCCTGCATTACAATAATCACTACTACTTCCCTGCACTACAACACCACCACTACTTCCCCTGCACTACAACATCACCACTACTTCCCTGCACTACACCACCACCACTTCCCTGCTACAATCATCACTACTACTTCCCCTACACTACAACACCACCGTCACTTCCCTACACACAACACCACCACATCCCCTACAGCCACCACTTCCCTACAACACCACCACATCCACTATGCTGCACCACCATCCTACAACACCACCATCCCTACACAACACACCATCCCCTACACAACACCACCACATCCTACACAACACCACCACCCCTACACAACACCACCACATCCCTACACAACACCACCACATCCCCTACACAACACCACCACATCCCCTACACAACACCACCATCCCCTACAACACCACCACTTCCCTAACCACTTCCCTACACAACACCACCACTTCCCTACACAACACCACCATCCCTACACACCACCACATCTACAACACCACCACATCCCCTACAACACCACCACATCCCCTACAACACCACCATCCTACACACCACCACATCCCTACACAACACCACCACATCCCTACACAACACCACCATCCTACAAACCACCCATCCCTACACCACCACCACATCCTAAACACCACCATCCCTACACAACACCATCCTACAACACCACCACATCCCCTACACAACACCACCACATCCCTACACAACCACATCCCTACACAACACCACCATCCCTACACAACACCACCACATCCCCTACACAACACCACCACATCCCTACACAACACCTGCCACCACTTCCCTACCCAACATCCCTACACAACACCACCATCCCCTACACAACGCACCATCCCCTACACAACGCCACCACTTCCCCTACACAACACCACCACATCCCTACACACCACCACCATCCCTACAACACCACCATCCCTACACAACACCACCACATCCCTACACAACACCACCACTTCCCTACACCACCACTTCCCTACACAACACCACCACATCCCCTACACAACACCACCACATCCCCTACACAACACCACCACATCCTACACAACACCACCACTTCCCCTACACAACACCACCACATCCACTATACTGCACCACCACATCCCCTACACAACACCACCACATCTCTACACAACACCACCACATCCCTACACAACACCACCACATCCACTATACTGCAATTCAAGACACCTTTAACCACTACCCTCCCTCCCTCCCTCCCTCCCTCCAACAGAAACACCTCAGGCTCCCAAGACCACGCCTCCACATGGTCCCTCCTCCGCCCCCTCAGTACCACTCCATCTTTAAACCAGGTGACTCTCAGGTGGAGGCCCTTGTTGTGTCTGGTATACGTGCCTGGCTGCCTGGTATACCGTGCCTGGCTGCCTGGTATACTGTGCCTGGCTGCCTGGTATACTGTGTCTGGCTGCCTGTGCCTGGCTGCCTGGTATACCGTGTCTGGCTGCCTGGTATACCGTGCCTGGCTGCCTGGTATACTGTGTCTGGCTGCCTGTGCCTGGCTGCCTGGTATACCGTGTCTGGCTGCCTGGTATACCGTGCCGCTGCCTGGTATACTGTGTCTGGCTGCCTGGTATACCGTGCCTGGCTGCCTGGTATACCGTGCCTGGCTGCCTGTATACCGTGCCTGGCTGCCTGGTATACTGTGTCTGGCTGCCTGGTATACCGTGCCTGGCTGCCTGGTATACTGTGTCTGGCTGCCTGGTATACCGTGCCTGGCTGCCTGGTATACCGTGTCTGGCTGCCTGGTATACCGTGCCTGCTGTCTGGTATACCGTGCCTGGCTGTCTGGTATACCGTGCGCTGCCTGGTACTGTGTCTGGCTGCCTGGTATACTGTGCCTGGCTGCCTGGTATACTGTGTCTGGCTGCCTGTGCCTGGCTGCCTGGTACCGTGCCTGGCTGCCTGGTATACCGTGCCTGGCTGCCTGGTATACTGTGTCTGGCTGCCTGGTATACCGTGCCTGGCTGCCTGGTATACCGTGCCTGGCTGCCTGGTATACCGTGCCTGGCTGCCGTATACTGTGTCTGGCTGCCTGGCTGCCTGGTATACCGTGCTGGCTGCCTGGTATACCGTGTCTGGCTGCCTGGTATACCGTGCCTGGCTGCCTGGTATACCGTGTCTGGCTGCCTGGTATACCGTGCCTGGCTGCCTGGTATACTGTGCCTGGCTGCCTGGTATACTGTGCCTGGCTGCCTGGTATACCGTGCCTGGCTGCCTGGTATACTGTGCCTGGCTGCCTGGTATACCGTGCCTGGCTGCCTGGTATACCGTGCCTGGCTGCCTGGTATACTGTGCCTGGCTGGTATACTGTGTCTGGCTGCCTGTGCCTGGCTGCCTGGTATACCGTGTCTGGCTGCCTGGTATACCGTGCCTGGCTGCCTGGTATACTGTGCCTGGCTGCCTGGTATACTGTGTCTGGCTGCCTGGTATACCGTGTCTGGCTGCCTGGTATACCGTGCCTGGCTGCCTCACTCAGCATTGACCCACACATACCATCATTAACCCTTACATATTAACCCTGAGTTTGAGTATCAACATTTACACTTAGGATTAAATGTTTTATTGATATAAGTCTACCGAAAGGCAACATTGTCGTGATATCGGGGCATAAAACAACATTCAATCAGCGTTCTCAGGTAAAAAAGTTAAAATGGTTACCGCTTCGTTATTTGCTGGGCCTGAACTGGTGCCCTGTGTGGCTGTCGACCCCAGCAGTAGACCGTGATGCTCCCTGGGTTATATTGATTCACTTTTGCCATTTATATTAACCTCTGTATCATTAATCTTTAGTTGTTACCTGTGTGTGTGTGTGTGTGTTTTTTTTCTATATAGTACACATATAGATACACACACACACATCTGCCTACACATATACGAGTACATATTTACACATCTATTTACACACTCATAGACACACTCACATACACACACACATTGCTCTACTTACTCAAATAGACACACACAGACACACACACACACACACACACACACGCCAATGTACATAGAAAGCCAATAATATTACACTGTATTTTCACCAAGTTTTGTGTAAGATGAACGACGTTTACACAAAGAGGAGATACACACACACATAAATGAGGCTCCACTTGGAATATTTACCATAATGTACGACAAATTCCTCCTAATTTTTGCCACACATACAGTAAAAAACTTACGAGAATATTATACTCCTGACACCTTAAAAAAAATCTTAAGGTGAAATTTGATCTTTAAAATCGACACTGAAAAAAATTGGTTTAAGTCAGAATACAAATTAAATATATGAATGAAAAAAAAAGAGGAATATTTGATATGATTTTTATCTCTGGTACAAGGATAAGCTTTTGAGGGGATGTTAATAATTGGTTAGGTTAGGTTAGGTTAATCTGTCTGTTACCTGGATTTTCGTTTTCTGAGGTTGAACTCGAGAGAAAAATGTAAGAATTAAAATATTTCTTGGTTATTATATATAAAAAAATAGTACGAGTGTTTTTTTAAATATTGATTAAAGACTTAGACAACCATGCATAAATTAAAGACCCTGATGGTTGTTGTAATCTATAATGCCATACAGCATACAACATACATCATACATTAATGTACACCCACTAAAAAATTATGCAGCACCCTTGTCATATTGTATTGCACGTAAGGGTGCCGAATAATTGTTTAGCGAGTGTACACCACACAACATGTATCAACAACATTCTGTACATCATCCATACAATGTAGCTACAGTACATCATATAATAACATGCATCATACAATATACAATAACATACATCATACAACTCACAAATTAATATACAAGTTAACCTAATGAGAAAAATATAACTTTAGCTGGAAAGAATATTTGAATTTCAATATATATTCATATTAGTTCAAATTAGATAGGATCAAATACTCTTTAATTTGTAAGTGAAAGTAGAGTGTTTAGTGAAAGTAGAGTGTTAAGTGAAAGTAGGGTGTTAAGTGAAAGTAGGGTGTTAAGTGAAAGTAGGGTGTTAAGTGAAAGTAGGGTGTTAAGTGAAAGTAGAGTGTTAAGTGAAAGTAGTGCGTTAAGTGAAAGTAGTATGTTAAGTGAAAGTAGAGTGTTAGAGAAAGTAGGGTGTTAAGTGAAAGTAGGGTGTTAAGTGAAGTAGTATGTTAAGTGAAAGTAGAGTGTTAAGTGAAAGTAGGGTGTTAAGTGAAAGTAGAGAGGTTAGTGAAAGTAGAGTGTTAATGAAAGTAGGGTGTTAATGAAAGTAGGGTGTTAAGTGAAAGTAGGGTGTTAAGTGAAAGTAGGGTGTTAAATAATAGTGTGTTAAGTGAAAGTAGTGTGTGAAGTGAAGTAGTGTTAAGTGAAAGTAGAGTGTTAAGTGAAAGTAGGGTGTTAAGTGAAAGTAGAGAGGTTAAGTGAAGTAGGGTGTTAAGTGAAACTAGGGTGTTAAGTGAAAGTGGTGTGTTAAATGAAAGTAGTGTGTTAAATGAAAGTAGTGTGTTAAGTAAGTAGTGTTAAATGAAAGTAGTGTGTTAAGTGAAAGTAGTGTGTTAAATGAAAGTAGTGTGTTAAATGAAAGTAGTGTGTTAAATGAAAGTAGTGTGTTAAATGAAGTAGTGTGTTAAATGAAAGTAGTGTGTTAAATGAAAGTAGTGTGTTAAATGAAAGTAGTGTGTTAAATGAAAGTAGTGTGTTAAATAGTAGGGTGTTAAGTGAAAGTAGTGTGTTAAATGAAAGTAGTGTGTTAAATAGTAGTGTGTTAAATGAAAAGTAGTGTGTTAAATGAAAGTAAGTGTTAAATGAAAGTAGGGTGTTAAGTGAAAGTAGTGTGTTAAATGAAAGTAGGGTGTTAAGTGAAAGTAGTGTGTTAAATGAAAGTAGTAGTGTGTTAAATGAAAGTAGGGTGTTAAGTGAAAGTAGTGTGTTAAATGAAAGTAGTGTGTTAAATGAAAGTAGTGTGTTAAGTGAAAGTAGTGTGTTAAGAGATAGTAGTGTGTTAAGTGAAAGTAGGGTGTTAAGTGAGAAGTAGGGTGTTAAGTGAAAGTAGGGTGTTAAATGAAAGTAGGTGTTAAGTGAAATGTTAAGTGAGAAAGTATTGTGTTAAGTGAAAGTAGGGTGTTAAGTGAAAGTAGAGTGTTAAGTGAAAGTAGTGCGTTAAGTGAAAGTAGTATGTTAAGTGAAAGTAGAGTGTTAAGAGAAAGTAGGGTGTTAAGTGAAAGTAGGTGTTATGAAAGTAGTATGTTAAGTGAAAGTAGAGTGTTAAGTGAAAGTAGGGTGTTAAGTGAAAGTAGAAGTTAAGTGAAAGTAGGGTGTTAAGTGAAAGTAGGGTGTTAAAGTGAAGTAGGGTGTTAAGTGAAGTGGTGAAAGTGAAGTGGGTGTTAAGTGAAAGTAGTGTGTTAAGTGAAGTAGTGTGTGAAGTGAAAGTAGTGTGTTAAGTGAAAGTAGAGTGTTAAGTGAAAGTGGGGTGTTAAGTGAAAGTAGAGGTTAAGTGAAAGTAGGGTGTTAAGTGAAACTAGGGGTGTTAAGTGAAAGTAGTGTGTTAAATGAAAGTAGTGTGTTAAATGAAAGTGGTGTGTTAAATGAAAGTAGTGTGTTTAAATGAAAGTGGTGTTAAATGAAAGTAGTGTGTTAAGTGAAAGTGGTGTGTTAAATGAAAGTAGTGTGTTAAATGAAAGTAGTGTGTTAAAGTGAAAGTAGTGTGTGTTAAATGGTAGTGTGTTAAGTAAGTAGTGTGTTAAATGAAAGTAGTGTGTTAAATGAAAGTAGTGTGTTAAATGAAAGTAGGGTGTTAAGTGAAAGTAGTGTGTTAAATGAAAGTAGTGTGTTAAATGAAAGTAGTGTGTTAAATGAGAAGTAGTGTGTTAAATGAAAGTAGGGTGTTAAATGAAGAGTAGGGTGTTAAGTGAAAGTAGTGTGTTAAATGAAAGTAGGGTGTTAAGTGAAAGTAGTGTGTTAAATGAAAGTAGTGTGTGTTAAATGAAAGTGTGGTGTGTTAAATGAAGTAGGGTGTTAGAGTGAGAAGTGGTGTTAAATGAAAGTAGTGTGTTAAAATGAAAGTAGTGTGTTAAGTGAAAGTAGAGTGTTAGAGTGAAAGTGGTAAGTGAAAGTGGGGTGTTAGGAAGTGAAGTGGGGTGTTAAGTGAAAGTAGGGTGTTAAATGAAGTAGGGGTGTTAAGTGAAAGTAGTGTTAAGTGAAGTAGTGTGTTAGAGTGAAGTAGAGTGTTAAGTGAGAGTAGAGTGTTAAATTGAGAAAGTAGTGTGTTAAGTGAAGTAGTGTGTTAAGTGAAGTAGAGTGTTGGTGAAGTAGAGTGTTAAGTGAAAGTGGTGTGTTAAGTGAAAGTAGTGTGTAAGTGAAAGTAGAGTGTTAAGAGTGAAAGTAGTGTGTTAAAGTGAAAGTAGTGTGTTAAGTGAAAGTAGTGTGTTAAGTGAAAGTAGGTGTTAAGTGAAAGTAGGGTGTTAAGTGAGAAAGTAGGGTGTTAAGTGAAGTAGAGTGTTGTTAAGTGAAAGTGTGTTAAGTGAAGTAGGTGTTAAGGAGAAAGTAGGGTGTTAAAGTGAAGTAGAGTGTTAGTGAAAGTAGAGTGTTAAGAAGTGAAAGTAGTGTGTGTTAAGTGAAAGTAGTATGTTAAGTGAAAGTAGAGTGTTAAGTGAAAGTGGTGTGTTAGAGTAGAAAGTAGTATGTTAAGGAGTGAAGTAGAAGTGTTAAGTGAAAGTAGAGTGTTGTTAAGTAGTAGTGTATTCATCAAATTAAGTGGATATTCAAAGGTAATTAATCATACTCAGTTATCTCATATTCATAAGTAAATCTCAAGGGGTTAAGTTATCATACTCAAGGGGTTAAGTCATCATATTCAAGGGTTAAGAAATCATACTCAAGGGTTAGAAATCATACTCAAAGGGTTAAGTTATCATACTCAGGGGTTAAGTCATCATATTAAAAAGGGTTAAGTCACACTCAGGGGTCAATACAAGGTAACCTCCCACACACCTCTGATTTTACCCACATTCCTACCATCAATATTTCTCATACCTGAAAGTGTAGTAATTAAACGAAATTAAAACATACAGGTAGCATCACCCCCTCCCTCCTCACCCCCTCCCTCCCTCACCCCAAAAAATGGTATCAGAAATACACCAAGACTCTACCTCCTTCCCCACCTCTCTTCCTCCTCTTTCCTTTCTCCTTCTCCCAACTCACCCCTCACCTCCTCACCCACTCTCACCCCTCCACCCCCCTCACCCCTCACCTCCTCACCCTCTCACCCACTCACCCCTCTCACCCACCCTCACCCCCCTCACCCCTCACCCCTCACCCCTCTCCCCCTCACCCCTCACCCCTCACCCCCTCACCCCATCCTCCTGCTTGCGGACGGTCACAACAGCTACTCGACTTAAACCTTTTTTACTTATTATTATTTCGCGGTTGTTTGTGTTTTTCAGCTGAGAATTTGTGGTTTCAGGCAACACAGTTTTTGCGGTTGTTTTGTTGTTGTTTTTTGGTGTTGTTTTTGTTGTTGTTGTTGTACTGGTGGTGATTGCTTAGGTCAGTCCTCGCTTGATTGTTGTTGTTGTTGTTGTTGAGTGAAGGTTATGAGATGGTGGTAGTGGTTGGGGGTGGTAGTGGTAGTGGTTGGTGGTGGTGGTATTGGTTGGGATGGTGAGGCGTTGGATTCGGTGATGGTAGTGGGTGTGTTTGGTAAGGGTGGTGGGTGTGGTGATGGTGGTAGTTGCGTTTGGTGATAGTAGTGGTTGGGATGGTGGTTATGGTGAAGGTGGTGGGTGTGGTTTGGGTGAATGGTGGTGAGGGTGATGTTAATGGTGGTGGTGGTGGGTGAATGGTGGTGAGGAGGATGATGATGATGGTGGTGGTGGGTGAATGGTGGTGAGAGTGATGGTGGTGGTGGGTGTGGTGATGGTGGGTGTGGTGATGGTGGTAGTGGTGCAAGGGGGAGTTGATGATGGTGCAGGTGAGAGAGTGTCGGACTGCCCTTGTTGAATATGGTGATGACCCATTACGACCACCTGCCCACCCTGTTGCCACCCCTCCAGCCGCCCGCCCCTCCACCCAAGGCCGTCTCTCCACCCTGTTGCCACCCCTCCAGCCGCCCGCCCTTTCACCCAAGGCCGCCCCTTCATTCACTGCCGCCCCTCCACCCTCTTGTTATCCCTCCACTCTCCTGCTAACCTAATAGACCCTCCACCCCTCCATACACTACCCTCCTTTTCCGTCCCTGTCTATCTTTCCTCTTCCCCCCCTCTCAAGTGTCTCCCTCCTGTTGTCTTTCCTTCTAGCTCTTCCCCTTCCCCTTCACTCCTCCCTCCTTCCCTCCCTCCCTTCCTTCGCCACTCCCTATCTATCCTTCATACTTCCCTTTTCATGTCTTCCCCATTCTTCCCTCTCTTCCATCCACCCTTCCACCACTCTGTCACACATAATTGAGACGTACATAAATACATACATACATACATACATACAGTGACGTCATCAACACCCGATACGTACACAGCCTCACTCACCGGCATTAACCTAATTCTGCGCCGTCACGAGCAGGTAAGTAACCAAGTAAGTCACCAACCTGAGCTGCATTACCGAGGCGTCACGACCACTGTTGATGACGGTGCCCTCCCTCCCTCTCTCCCTCTCTCCCTCTCTCTCTCCCTCCCTCCCTCCCTCCCTCCCTCTCCCTCCCCCTCCCCCCTTCCCCCTCCCGACCCACTAACACCAATCTCAGTAATTGATTAAATGATTTACTAATTTGATTAAAGTTGACATCCAGGATTATCTGGTGTGTCTAGAACTGGGCATGTTTAATATTTTTTCTTTCTCGTTGGTGGAGATGTTCAGGGTAGTGGGTGGGTGTGTGGAGTGTGTGGGTGAGTGAATTAGATGAGTAGTGTAGATGAAGGTTAAGCGCGAACGTAATTCAGGTAAAAATATGAATTGCAGAACATTTGATTTTGACTTCAAAGTAATTATTAGGATAAGTTTAATTAAATTTTTAACTGATTAGATTTTTGTCTAAATGTTTGTGTAACTTTAAAATGAATGACTTAGGAAAGGAATTAGCGTGGGGGCTACTGAGGTGAGTGTGTGTGTTAGGGGCTACTGGGGGGTGTTGGGGGAAACTTCTGAGGGCTGTGTGTTGGGGCTACTGGGAGTATGTGTTAGGCAGGATGTGTTGGGGGCTACTGAGGGGGTGTGTGTTGGGGGAGGCTACTGGGGCTGTGTGTTGGGGCTACTGGGAGTATGTGTTGGGATGTGTTGGGGGCTATGAGGGGGTGTGTGTTGGGGGGAGGCTACTGAGGGCTGTGTGTTGGGGCTGCTGGGGAGTATGTGTTGGGATGTGTTGGGGGCTACTGAAGGGGTGTGTGTTGGGATGTGTGGGGGGCTACTGAAGGGGTGTGTGTTGGGATGTGTGGGGGGCTACTGAAGGGGTGTGTGTTGGGATGTGTGGGGGGCTACTGAAGGGGTGTGTGTTGGGATGTGTGGGGGGTTACTGAGGAGGGGGGGGGGAGTGTTGGGATGCTTGGGGAGGGTGAGGGAGGGTGTTGTTGTTATTGCATTACTACAAGGCCCCAACACACAGTTTGCAGACATTAATGAGAGTTTGAAATAGTCATATGTACTCTGGATGTAAATGCTGTTTTAATACAATGATATTTACTTTTTTCATTCTTATTATTTTTTATTTTATTTTTTGTTGTAAATTTCATGACGGTAAAGTTAGTTTTTTTTTCTTTCGTGTTCAATAAAAAGTTTCTGACGTGTTAGGGAACTCAGGTGCGTCTCAGCCCCAACGAGTATAGGTCGTGGGTCAGGTGGACCCCATTCGTGATAGGACACCTGCTGTGACCTCTTATAGCCTATGACCTGTGACCTTTTGTGATTTTTTATTACCTTATTTGACCCATTGTAACTTACAGTGACCCGTTTTGATTTATGGACCGTTGTGACCTATTATGACCTACTATGACCTGTGACCTGCTGTGACCCCCCCTCATTATCGGCCCCGTGTGTTTGCTGTATAGAGGCGTAAGCGACTGTGAAATATATTGTCGCTCTCTCTATTGTATGGGAGAGGACCCCGTGTGGGACCTGCCGCCCCCTGAGACGTGCGGGGAGATGGGGAGGAGGGATGGGGGATGGGGAGGAGGGGACGGTGTGGGGGATGGGGAGTGGGAAGGGAAAGGAATGTTTGGAGTAGGTATGGGATATGTGGAAGAACGAAGGAGGGAAAGAAGAAAGGAAGGAAGAAGAGATGAAGACAGGCACAGATGATAAGCACGCAAAATGTGGAGGAGGGGTGATGTAGGCAGGGGTGTTGAGTGGGGGTGTTGGAGGGGTAGTGGTGGGGGTGTTGGTGAAGGGTAGTAGCGGGTGTGTATTGGTGAGGGGCGTGGGGTGTTGGAGAGGGTAGTGGTGGGGGTGTTGGTGAGGTTTAGTAGGGGTGTTGGTGAGGGGGTAGTGGGGGTGTTGGTGAGGAGGGGTGGTGGTGAGGTTTAGTAGGGGTGTTGGTGAGGGGGAGGGTAGTGTTGGTGAGGGAGGGGTGGTGGTGAGGGTTTAGTAGGGGGTGTTGGTGAGGGGTAGTGTTGGTGAGGGAGGGTGGTGTGAGGTTTAGTAGGGGGTGTTGGTGAGGGGTGGTGGTGAGGTTTAGTAGGGGTGTTGGTGAGGGGGTGAGTGTGGGTGTTGGTGAGGGGAGGGGTGGTGGTGGAAAGGTTTAGTAGGGGGTGTTGGTGAGGGGGGAGGGGTGTTGGTGAGGTGTAGTAGGGGGTGTTGGTAAGGGATGGGTGGTGGTGGTGAGGTGTTGGTGAGGAGTGGTTGAGGTGGGTGAAGGATTGAGGACTGTTAGACGTAGTACGGGAAGGAGATGTCAGGTAAAAGGTAAGACACGGGAAGAAAGGTGTTGGACCGCCCCACCGCGCCCAGGACGGTGATGATGAGTGATGTGCGTGGTTCCTGTCAGGGAATATTATTACTGAACCAAGACTGATGCAGTAGTGACGGTTTCCTTACTCTGGCGAAGATTAATGCTGACCGTAGAGTAGAGGAGCTGTTAGTGTTCACCTCTGGGATACTGTGTAGCGTCCTGTGTGTGTGTGTGTCTGTCTGTCAGTTCTGAACGCAGTAACATGAAGATTAGAGACTCCAACATATTTCACGTGGTGATTGAACGCTAACGCTAACCTAACCCCAGGAAGCGTTGGGCCGTTTAATCACCAGGTAGAGTAAGCTGGGGTGCATTATCTTCACATGATCCGTATCTCTTTGAAACTGAGTAAGGTGATATAACCCAACAGTACCTCAGATAAGATCAAGAATCAGTAATTTACCTTTTTTATGTTGGGGGAAAAATGGCCCCGGAAAATTATGGCCACATCCAAGTGTAGAGGAAGACTTGTTGGGGGTCAGCTGTACTCCGGCGGGGACCTGAAGCAGCTGGGTCTTGGGGGTCAGCTGTACTCCGGCGGGGACCTGAAGCAGCTGGGTCTTGGGGGTCAGCTGTACTCCGGCGAGGACCTGAAGCAGCTGGGTCTTGTTGTGGCTCTCACGTCGACAGTCCACATTAACGTTGACACCAAGTTGGCGTCCCTGCACTGTTTACATGAACCTCGTGTATGGCGTGACGTTACCTGGGGATGTGTGGCACGGGGAGCTTTACTTCCTGGTGTCTGTAGGTGCAGGAGTATTGGCTCTTGTTGAAAGGCGGATCTTGTGACCTTAAGACGCGGTACAGGTATAAATTTCATCTTACTTTTAATTATATGACTTGATAAAGATTCTACGTATTTTCCTTTCATGATTTTGAGTTTATTTTTGTTTTATTATCTACTTATTTTGCCTTACCCTCGCTTCCTCCTGCCCTACCGCGGTTCTCCTCTTCTGCCCCACCTCCCCTATGCCTCGCCTCATTCACGGGGTAGTTGATGGTGTGGTGAGGTGTGGTGGGTGGTGAGGTGTGGTGGGAGGTGAGGTGTAGTGGGTGGTGAGGTGTAGTGAGTGGTGAGGTAGGGTGGGGAGGTGGGGGTGGGGGAGGTGTGGTGGGTGGTGAGGGGGGTGGGTGGGAGGTAGGGTGGGGAGTGTAGTGGGTGGGGAGGTGGGGGAGGGTAGTGGGGTGTGTGGTGGTGAGGTGTGGGTGGTGGGGAGGTGGTGGTGAGGTGGGGTGGTGTGGTGTGGTGGGTGGTGGGAGGGGTGGGTGTGGGTGGTGGTGGGAGGTGAGGTGGGTGGGAGGTGAGGGTGGGTGGTGAGGTGTAGGTGGTGAGGTGTGTGGTGGTGAGGTGCGGTGGGTGGTGAGGTGGGTGGTGACCTGGCATGCCTCAGCAGTGGAGGCACACTGTGAATATTAACACCTGGGAATTCATTCTTGAGAGCTGTCACGAAACGACAGCTCCATGCCGGTATTTCTTCTCCCTTCCCCAACCTCACCCAGAACTAAGGGGTTGTGGGTTAGGTTAGTTAGGAAGGATATGGTTAGTTAGGGATTGGTAGGTCAGTATAGATTAGGAAATAATATGGTAGGATAAGTAGTTAGATCTAATTGCTTCTGGAAGTGAGGATGAGTGCAGAGGTTGTATGACACGCACACACGCACACACACGCACACACACACACACACACACACACACACCCCTTGGTGATCGGACCTACCTTAAAGTCGAATGTTCTTCTTTCCATGTTGTCCTCAATAGTTCATAATTCTCATCCTCCCCTCTGTACTCCCCTCACCATCTCCTTCCGTCTGTACTTTCCTCCTGCCCTCTCTCTCTCTCTCTCTCTCTCTCCCCCTTTTCCCTCTCCCTCCTATCTCTTGCACACCTCTCTCCCTTCACCCCCGTTTCTCTACCAACATCGTCCCCACTCCACAACATCGTCCCCTACCCACAACATCGTCCCCACCCACAACATCGTTCCTTACCCACAACATCGTCCCCTTCCCTCATCGTCGTTCTCGTCGCTTGCCCTACTCGCATATCATCCACGACGTAGAACTGAAAAAAATATGTAAAGCGAAATAAAAGCTCTCGGTTGTCTCTCAAAGGAAGTCAATCACGGAAATGGATAAGAGCGTCTTGAGGGGAGGTGGGCTTTAGGAGGGGGTCTGTGAGGATTGTTGACGATTGCCTGGTGTCACCCCCTATCCCCAACCCTGATCATCCCTCCCCTCCTCCTTCCCTGTCCTTCAAGCTTCCATCCCTCGTCCCTCCCTACCACCCTCTGAATGTTTTGTTGTTGACGATTACTTGAAGCCACCCCACCTCCTCAACCCTCCCATCTTCCTTCCTCTACCTCCTTACCTCAACCTACCACCCACTCTCCACCCTCCCACCTCCCCCCTCATTTACCACCCCCTTACTGTTATTGTCTTCAGGCTTTGTTGCTCTCCATGGTGAACTCCCCCTCTAGCCTCCGAGTACCTGACTTGAATCCATTTCATAAAAATCCACAAAAGTCATCAAAAACAGATACAATCAAACTATATAAAATCTTCCTCTGAAAAAATCTCGCCACAGGTTTTTTTTTTTTTTTACATTTGATAATATCTCTGAGGGATTTACCCCAGCAAACAATTTACCTGCCCAACAGAATCTTATTAAACTAATTTCCCTCAGGAGAAGTTAATCCCAACTTTGATATAAGATGGACGACATTTTACCCCATGACTCTACCCTTTACCCCATGACTCTACCCATTAACCCTTTATCGGACAGGGACTCCTCCTCAGCTGAATAAATTCGTGTGACGTTAACTGAATAAGACACCTAAGTGATACTTTGCCTTCTAAAGCCCTTTGAGGACGATGGCTTAAGTTATAACCTCAAGACCCTGAAGTTGATGTTAGAAGTAGATGTTATTGTGATTTATTGATGTTATAAGTAGATGTTATTGTGATTTATTGATGTTATCAGTAGATGTTATTGTGATTTATTGATGTTAGAAGTAGATGTTATTGTGATTTATTGATGTTAGAAGTAGATGTTATTGTGATTTATTGATGTTATAAGTAGATGTTATTGTGATTTATTGATGTTATCAGTAGATGTTATTGTGAATTATAATATTGATGTTTTTGTGATTTAATGATTTGTTTAATGTGAAAGAATAATATTAAAAAAAAACATACCTAGGAAAAACTGGTGCAATATTTCAATGGCTCTTATTTTAACTGGGAATAAACTGTATCAGAGAAAGCAGAGATAAAATATAATTGAACTATGTATGAAAAGAATGTAACTATGAAAAGAAATTAAAGTTACAAAAATACAGTTACCGCCTCACGTCCTAAAAAAAAAATTATATAAGTCGAGCAAAAGTATATGTATTTTAACTTATAAAATAAATTGATCACCTGAAGATTAGACACCCCAATACCTGAATGTTTTTACCCTGGTGAGGGGTTAGGTTAGGTTAGTTCGGTTAGGGTTAGATTAGGTTAGAGTGGTTAGGTTAGGTGTAGGTTAGGTTAGTCTAGTTAGGTTATGGTGGTTCGGTAGGTTATTATGGTTAGGTTAGGATGGTTAGGTTAGCGTTAGGTTAGTTTATGGTGGTTAGATTACATTAGCGTTAGGTTAGGTTAGTTTATGGTGGTTAGATTACATTAGCTTAGGTTAGGTTAGTTTATGGTTAAGATTACATTAGCGTTAGGTTAGGTTAGTTTATGGTGGTTAGATTACATTAGCTTTAGGTTAAACTAGCCTGATAAAAGTGGTAAATCATCGAGTGAAATAAACTAGGGTGTCTAATCTTCAGACGACACGAAAAAAAATATGACTATATAAAATAAACCCGGAGGTCATTAAAAAAACATGTAAATGAAAATGGAAAAAAAGGTTTTTTTTTTTAAAGGAAAGTGAGTGGTATAAATGTGGTTGGAGGTGAACACCAGGTAAAACTACCCCTGTTTATATTTTCGGCGTGACTTACCTGGTGAGGCATTGAGAAAGACTTGTTTAATTACTCTCTGTGTATGTGTGTGTGGAATGTGGTAAGGCACATTCATTGTCTCCTCACACTAGGTCGTCTCATACTAGGTCGTCCTCACCTCAGGTCGTCCTCACACTAGGTCGTCTCATAGTAGGTCGTCTCACACTAGGTCGTCCTCACACTAGATCGTCCTCACTCATGGGTCGTCCTCACACTAGATCGTCCTCGACACTAGATCGTCCTCATAGTAGGTCGTCTCTACACTAGGTCGTCCCTCATACTAGGTCGTCTCACAATAGGTCGTCTCTACACTAGGTCGTCCTCACAATACATAAGAACATAACAATGGAGGAAACTGCAGCGGGCCATTGACCCATACTAGACAGTCCTGTTTACATTCCAACCCTCTATCGCTTCATATATCCACCCAACCCATGTTTGAAGCTATCCAGCGTGTTCGGAGTAATGGATGTTGGTAACTTGTTCCACTCATCCACTACTCTATTTCCAAACCAATGTTTACCTTTTTCGCGCTTAAATCTAAATTTGTTTAATATAAAACCATTGTTACGGGGTAGTCCTCAGCAGGTCGTCTCATAGTAGGTCGTCCTCTCAGTGGGTCGTCCATAGTAGGTCGTCCTCTCAGTGGGTCGTCTCATAGTAGGTCGCCTTCAATGGGTCGTCTCACAGTAGTTCGTCTCCTGCTAGGTTGTCTCTCAGGTAGGTCGTCCTCACTTAAGTCGATTCTTCATAGTAGGTCGTCGTCACTTGATCTACGACCTGAAAATGGCCACAAACTTGCCCTGAGACTACACTTGACCTTAATGAAGCATCCTCGTACAGCTACTGAGGAAATAAAGTCAGTTAATTAGACATGGTGCAACTGAGGGTTGGCGACCACAGCCCACCACTCTAATCCTCTCGGGCTGTCTTTACCAGCAGTGTCTGCCACCTTAAACCTCACCTAACCTAGTCTCCTAATCTAACCTAACCTAGTCTAACATAACGTAACGTAACCTAACCTCCTAATCTAACCTAACCTAGTCTAACATAACGTAACCTAACCTAACCTAGTTTAACATAACGTAATCCCAACCTCAATCTAACCTAACCTAGTCTAACATAACATAACGTAACCTAACCTAACCTAGTCTAACATAACGTAACCTAATCCTAACCTCCTAATCTAACCTAACCTAGTCTAACATAACATAACGTAACCTAACCTAACCTAGTCTAACATAACCAACGTAACCTAACCTCCTAATCTAACCTAACCTAGTCAACATAACATAACCTAACCTAACCTAACCTAGTCTAACATAACGTAACCTAACCTAACCTCCTAATCTAACCTAACCTAGTCTAACATAACATAACCTAACCTAACCTAACCTAGTTTAATATAACATAACCTAACCTAACCTAGTCTAACATAACGTAACCTAACCTAATCTAACCTAACCTAGTCTAACATAACTTAACCCAACCCAACCTAACCTGCCAAACCCAACGCTACCTCACCCCCCACCCTCGCTTTTTGGCCTCCCTTTGGATTGGTGAACTAGTGGCCTTGGGATGATCGCCAGTGTAGACACAGGTAAGTGAACTGATCGTCAGGCGAACACTTGACCATGTTGATTATTGGCATTCACTGTATTATATAATATTGGGTAGAAACACACACACACACACACACACACACACAGACACAGACACACACACACACACACACACACACACACACACACACACACACACACACAGACACACAGACACACACACACACACACACACACACACACACACACACACACACACACAGGAGAGCTCGATGATATCATTGTCTACTCCCCATTGTCTCACTCTGCAGGGGAGGAGGGAGGAAGGGGGAGGGAGGGGGAGGGAGGATAGGAATGGGAGGGGAGGAGGGGTAGGAGGAGGAGGAGGAAGGAGGTAAAGAGGAGAGAGGAGGAGGGGTAGGAGGGAGGAGGAGGAAGAGGAAGGGGTGGGGAGGTGGAAGGGAGAAGGAGGGGAGGTAGGAGGAAGGGTAGGGAGGAGGAAGAGGAGAAGATAGGGGGAAAAGTAGAGAGGAGATAGAAAAGAAGGAGGAGAGGGAAGGAAAAGGCAAAGTGAAGGGAGAGAAGACGCAAAATGAAGGAGGGGAGAGAAGGAAGAAGAGGGAGAAAATCGAACAAGGAGAAGAAGAAGAAGAAGAAGAAGAAAGAGAGACAACAATGTGAGAGAAAAATGA